>NC_092802.1:11836835-12029227 GCF_918797505.1 Bemisia tabaci | reverse complement strand
TCGACGGTGAAAGTCGGCAATCACATAACTCGTTTGCGGTGTCTGAAAATCTCCGCCTCTACGTCATTTAATTAAAGGAGAACAAATTGATATTATTTCTTGAAGTTTTTGCAGAATTTTCTTCGCATTGAGAAGAAAAATCATGACAGTTTTAAAGAATTGCCGTTGAGTAGTTTTCCATTTAAAAAATAAAGTATGACAGGAAGTTTGCGACGTCGCAAACCGAGTAATGTGATTGCCGACTTTCACCGTCGATATTTTTCCTTTAAATTTTCAGGACTCTTGGGTGAAATTGTGAAAAAAATTATCTGAAAAATCGGAGGGAAAATATTAACAAGTTTACCAGGATATTTGTGTTTTATCAAAGGAAAATTGGCAACGCCTGAAGGTGCATACGGCGTTCTTCCTAAGCACAGCAGTACTTGATGCATAAATGGACGTATTTCTGTCAAACGGAACTATGTGCATTAAGACATGAACCCTGAGGCCCATAAGCATACATGCATAACAAGGCTCACGTCATATTGCACATAGTTCCGTTTGACAGAAATATGTTCAAATAATCTAGGTCACTCTACTACGGGAATTTTGCACAGATAACTCACCTTTGTTGAGTTACAGTTGCTGATCGCTATGAACCACCACCGGGGTCTGGCAAAGGTGTTTCTCAATTAATTATTATCTCGATTAGATACGATTATAATTTTTAAAAATGCATATACTGCATTGTATTTCACGGTTGGTGTATGGTTCTTATAATCTGTTTACGTATTATTTAATGTCGACTATTTCTCTTGAAGTGTATGATGGGATCACTGATTATAATGACTCTATTGTCAAACAAAAATTAACAAGACAAGGTCGTTTGTACCAGAGCCTTCTATTTCTCACTTTTCCTTAAAAATTCATGAGCCGAAATGTTTTGAAATTTTTGGAGGAACTGGATAATCAGTTAAAACAAACAAATAACGAAGAACCTATTGCTTTCAGTTTACCCTAAAACAATCTTTGAATTCTTTGAAATTCAAATTTATTCCACTAATTGAATCGGTTTTCATATTGAATTATTCTGCCGTGATACTTTCATGGTGCTATAATGTTCAGCGGGATTTATGTTTTGCTGTCAAAAGAAACATATCCTTAATTTTCGTTTATAAAAGATACTTGACAGCTTTTGGTTGAATAAAGGAACAGAACGGAAAATCAGTTTACAGTTACAGTTTACAGTTTACAGTTATATTTTATATATACGATCGAGATTTGCGTTTGTATGTTTTTTATGTCACCAAAGATTTGTTTCGAAAAAGCCGAAAAAGTGACCGCGCATGTCAGCAATATAAGACTAAAAAAATCGATAGACATAGTTGTTGACCTACCTAAAACTGTATCCAAAAGATTCGAATTATTGTTAGATATTCAGGGAAAAATTCGATTGGCGCCGGATGGTCAATTTAGTTTCCATTATAATTTTTGCCAGTTACTTGCTTGTCAAGATCCAAGAAAAAGTGAGACGTCAGCATTGGAAAATAAAGACACGTTGTCACCAGAAAATTCGTTGAATTCGTTCCAACCTTTTCAAAGGTTTGCTTGGAATTAACAAGAAGAAGAATAAGGATTAGATGAAAAAGATGAAGGCGAGTGAAAGGAAGAAGAATAAAAAATGAGAGGAATCAAAAAGAAGAGGAAGAATAAAATATGAATAAGACTAGAAGGAGGGTTAATATAAAAGAGGAGGACTAAAAATATAGTGAAGAATTAGAATAAAAAGAGGAAGTAGACTTAGAGTGAGGAGAATAAAAAAGAGGAAGACTCCGTACAAAAGAGGAGGACTAAAAATATGATGAAGAACAGGAGAATAAAACGTAGAGTGAGAATATAAAAGAAGAATGAGCATAAAAATAAAAAAATGATGGGGATTGTAAAATGAAGCGAAAAATAAAAATTGAGGAAAATGAAGAAGAAAGAATAAGTGGAAAAATAAAAGAATAAAAAAGAGAGGATAAAAAGAGGAAGAGAAGAAAAAGGCAAAATCCTACATCAGCATCGGAGTATCAAGATCTCATCAACTAGTTCCTAAATCACTTTATTTCAAAAAAATAAGGAAAAACTTGAATTTCGGACGCGTTGCGAATTCTCAGGCCTCGAAGACTTTCGTGGTCAAGATCACCAATACGATTCGTGATACAACCCCTTCTCCTCCTCTGCCCCGAAAAAGTACCCTGGATGGACACGGGAGTACCCAGATCACTCGTAAAACTTGAAAAAAAACTTGAATTTCGGACGTGTTGCGCATTCTCAGACCCTCGAAGACTTTCGTCGTCACGATCACCAATGCGATTCATAAAACAACCCCTCCCTCCCTCCCCCGAAAAAAAACCCCTCGATGGGCACGGGAGTACCCAGATCACTCGGACGGGGACACATGCTCAGGGAGACGTACCATTTAATGGTGGACCTCCGAGTAGCATCCTCTTGGCGGGGGTGTGTTAATCCGCACTCACGCAGCTCTCGTCTGGACCAACGGCACCCGCATCGGCGCGGCTGAGGCCAGACCCGTCCACGCTCACCGCACCGGAGAAACTGATGCCTCTCGACATATCTCGACGACAGCACCCCCTCCCCCCGCCCCGCTCCGGGGGCTAAAGGGGTTAAGTGGGGGATGGGGGCTCCCGATCATGTCCGAGGCAGCTTCCGCTTCCTCTCGTCAAATGAGCCCTCATTAGGGTAATTCAGTAATTACTATCGGAGCTCTTTCTCTTTTTCCATTTTTTAAGGGGGTGATTTTTTCAAATGGGGGGGGGGGTTGAAGTATTTTTTCAAGTGGGGAGTTGAATCATTTATGCAAATACTATAGCACATCACACAATTTTAAAAATTTGAACATTAATACCTACAATCTTTACTAGTTTGATTTCTGAACTGTAAAAGTAATAATATTTTCCCGCCCCCATCGGGCCCACTCCGGGCTAAAGGGGTTAAGTGGGGGATGGGGGCTCCCGATCATGTCCGAGGCAGCTTCCGCTTCCTCTCGTCAAATGAGCCCCTCATTAGGGTAATTCAGTAATTACTATCGGAGCTCTTTCTCTTTTTCCATTTTTTAAGGGGGTGATTTTTTCAATGGGGGGGGGGGTTGAAGTATTTTTTCAAGTGGGGAGTTGAATCATTTATGCAAATACTATAGCACATCACACAATTTAAAAATTTGAACATTAATACCTACAATCTTTACTAGTTTGATTTCTGAACTGTAAAAGTAATAATATTTTCCCGCCCCCATCGGGCCCACTCCGGGGGCTAAAGGGGTTAAGTGGGGGATGGGGGCTCCCGATCATGTCCGAGGCAGCTTCCGCTTCCTCTCGTCAAATGAGCCTCTCATTAGGGTAATTCAGTAATTACTGTCGGAGCTCTTTCTCTTTTTCCTTTTTTTAAGGGGTTGATTTTTTTCAGTGGAGGGTTGAAGCAATTTATCCAAATACTATAGTAGATCACACAATTTTATAAAGTTAAACATTCATACCTACAATTTTTACTAGTTTGATTTCTGGACTGTAAAAGTAATAATATTCTTCCGCCCCCATCGGACCCACTCTTGGGGCTGAAGGGGTTGAGTGGGGGATGGGGGCTCCCGATCATGTCCGAGGTAGCCTCCGCTTCCTCTCGTCAAATGAGCCTCTCATTAGGATAATTCAGTAATTACTGTCGGAGCTTTCTTTCTTTTTCCATTTTTTAAGGTAATGGGGGTTGTTTTTATCAGATGGGGAGGAGGTGGAGCATATATCCACATACTTAGGCAGATCACACAATTTGAAAAATTACACATTCATACCTACAATTGAACAGATTATTTTCCAAATCACGAAAGCGCCAATCTCTGTTTTAGTGGGGGTTGTTTATTCTTTGATTTCTCTGGTCCAATCAATTATGTCTGATTTCAAAATAGCCTTGTAAAAGTGTATACATTTTTTTTTTGGAATTCGAAGATTGTCAATAAAGCGAATATAACGGTTTTTTTTGTGTTTCTCACATTCGCAATTTTGGCGCTTACATGATTCGGAAAATGATCGTTTCCATTTTTTTCTGATTTGATTTCTGAACTGGAAAATTAATAATATTCTAACACCCTTCTCTCGGCCACGTAACCCTCGGTCCCATTCCGGGTCTGAAGGATTAAGTGTGGATTAGTACGCCCCATTAGTGGTGAGGCGTGAATGATCGACTGTCAATATTTCCCCATTTGAAGCTATAGTTAAGAATCGATTATGAAGGTGGTCGTTGCGAACACCCTGTTTATCGATCCTTTTCCATAGGTTTAAATGGTAGATCAATTGATAAATCGCAAAGCACGCCACGCCATTGCTCCCTGTAATTTTTACCCTTTACTACAAGTAATGCTGCTCGTAGACTTACCTAGCTCACCTTCGGTTATTCTGAGTCTTCCACAGATGGCTCCCACATAAAAAGGAATGTCTCGTAGGTCATCTCTGTATGTACCGCATGCTTCAAAAATGCATTTAACTCTACGTTAATTTTGTGCGTGAAGTTTGTTCACGGAGCATTCAATGCATCATCGAAGGTATTAAGAGCTAATCTGTGTCGTAAATTTAAGGCTCTTTTCAGTCATCTAGAAAATGGACACTTCGTCATTTTACTGCAACAACACTTCATACTGGAATTCCAGTGGCAACTTGAATGCAAAAAGCGCTCGCTCTTAGCTCAGTGCTCATAAGAGAGTTGAGTGTCGGCTCTCCTCGGAACAGAATGTCTACTCCCGTCATCGTCTGGGTAATGATTTTTCTGCGGAACTTGACATGTAACTGTCGTGAAGCTATATTTACGGGTAGCTAAGTAAGTGTTTTTGTTTCACGAATATTATTGACATTTTCAAGGAAACTTTCAGATCCGTGGGAACGTTTTGCCAAACAAGAACACTGCACAAGATAAATTAGGGGTAAACATACTGATTTTGAAACATGCGAATGATTTTGAAACGTCATAGTTCAATTATTGTAATCTTCCGTCGCATTTCTAAGGCGCAATGATACAACTATTTGAACTCTCCGGAATGCGTAAGGTATCACGCCGTATTTGAAGGCGTTTTCAAAACAGCCAAGTTCCGATACCCGGATTATCGTTTTACAAAGTTCCTGTTATTATGTTTTATTCCGTACCACTTGTTTATTTTTAATCCTCGTATAAAAACCACCCATTTGCTAAATACAATTCTAGCTGGAGCGCACTTCAGCTATGCATTCACGACTGCAAAATTGTCAAAGGAAATCGACAAGGCCAGCGTGTATGAAGGCTATTTCAGTTATTGTGAACAAACACATAATCTTGTCTCTGATTCACGCCCTTTGGGTCAAGTTGGTAAACTGTGCCAAAGTGTATTACAATCGAAATTTCTCGTGTTTAGTGAGTCCTTTATTGATTTATGATCTATCACTGACTAAATTGTAATGAATTAACATAATTAACTCACAAAGAATTAGTGCATGAGCTATGTTACTTATTTGTTTTGGCTTGAACCATGAGTTCGCGCTGAAAAAAATGTGTCTTTAGATTTCATTTTGACTTAAAGCATCATTTTTTGTCGACAAAATGTGGTTTTCTTGAGTTAGGTCCGTGCGAATCCAACCATCATTAGTTTATTATGTAGTTAAAAATGCGTCGTTATGTTATCGCTAAGTTTAGTTTAAAAGAAAGGATAGCAAAACAACGTTTCTTTAACTCAAAAAAACTGACTTTAGGTCAAAGCCGCACGGATTCAACTGAAAAACACCCAGTCCGTCGACAAGAAGTAATTAAGTAAAAAGTATATAAATACAAGAAGATATAATACAAGAAGTAAGTATGGGAGTCAAAATAATATCTCAAGAAAATGTTATTCAGTGCGATATTACACTAGAAAGTCTATTGAAAGAGATAAGTAGAACTGAAAAACATTGATGAATGACACATTTCTTGTCCTGTTTAAGTAAGGTTTAACGGTGTGTACCTTTTAAAATCAATGACAAGTGTCCTAACACAGTTTTCTCACGTTCAATATGAAAAAAGTTAACATACTCTCTAAAAAAAATACGATCGCAACTTTCAATGTCGTGTGTTATTGACTCGACTTGGGCGGGGGTGGCTACAAATACTCGTAATTTGGGCTTAGCTTTTTCCGCTACGATGAAATTCCTCGGATAAAACTTTCACAATTGCCTGAACTTTCCCCTTCTTCCCACCTAGCCGTGAGTTTTTCATTGGTATTCCTAGCGGCTCATCGATTGATCAAAAGAAAACGAAGCGCTGAAATTTAATTTCTTAAGTTCGAATTTGTCCCGTATCATCGCGCCTCAACTTCCTCGTCGACCGTCGACCATCGTATCTCAATCTCGACGTGAGCCCTGTTTTAGATGTAAATCAACGATTTTCGAGGCTCTTTTGGAAATCGTGTTATGCCCTTAGGCCAGAGACGCCACAATAGTAGAGAAAAAGTCCCTCCTCCAATTAACAAGTTATTTTAGACTTGTTGCTGCGACACGGTTGACAAATTTCTGGAATTTTACTCATCCATTCGGTGTCCAAAATGTGGAGATCTTAACAACTATTGTTCGAACGAGCTGACGCCTTTTTTGACCTTCTAAAAAAAACCTAGCCGGGAAGTTTTTCTATGCTGCCAACGTTAAGCCTCGTTGAGTGAAAGGGAAGGAGGGGTTGCTGGGAGGGGGGGGGGTTCCATTCTTAGCCTTAAAATTAAATTTGATCGATACTTTGGTATGCGTAGAAACTTCCATTCATGAGTATTTTTTCTGTTCTTAAAACGGCGATCTCTAGGAGTACGTTGTCCATGCGAATTGCGGCTCAGTGGCGAGGCGTGAATAATCGAGTTTCGATACTTCCTCACTTGAAGCTATGGTAAAGAATCGATTATCTGCGTATCTGCGTTGCGAAATTTCCTCTGATAAAATACGACTATATTGGGGGAAGTTGTGAATATTTTTCTCCAAAGTTTTCAGACTAATTTGTTCGCAATTTTATCCAAACCATCTGAAAATTCAAGAAAAAAATATGCATAATGTTCGTAATTTCGTTTTTTTTAATCTGCGTATCGATCCTTTTCCATAGGTTTAAATGACAGATCAATCGATATATCGCAAAGCAACTATTGCGGCTCATTCCATAACCCATTCCGGCAGGCTTTCCTTTTTATACTGCCGTGCTAAGGAAGAACGCCGTATGAACATTCGAGGGTTGCCAAATTTCCTTGAAGGAAACATGTGTTTTCGATGAAAATTATGCATATTTTTCCTTGAAATTTTCAGATGGTTTCATGAAATACGTGACGCTAAGTTTCCGATTTTTTACCTCCCTATTTTCCCTCTGAACATGAAGTATTTTATGAACGGCCCTTAATGATGTTTTTCTGACATTATCAGGTCAATTTATCCTCCACTAAAGTGAAAAATACATAACAATTGAATTGTCTCACCTTTAATCAAAACATATACTTTATACAAGTTATACACAAAACACACAAAATAAATACTTAGCAAATGAATTTATAATAAATTACATGAAATATCAAGCAAGAATTGTTAACTTCCTGCTAAAAAAAGTTAGGAGACTTTCTAGGACCAGGAAAATCAAAATTCCTATACATTATGTTCTATGTACTATGTACATAATGCATTTCCATTGTGATGTTCAATGTATGATGACAAACATTTGGAATTCCATCAGCATTCCGATGTAATTTTATATCCTAAAAGTATCTGATAAAAATCAAGAGATTTGGACTCCTCATGAATAATGAAGCCATGATATGGTTTTTTATAGAATCCCAATTTCTATCCTGAACTAAAAAACTGAATAATTAAACTATTACGCACAGAAATGCGGAACTTTTCTCACTGAAAAGTACTCCGTGTGCATTAGTGCCTTGAATTCCATTTGTTAAATTCACACAACTTGATACAAAAATACTACTGCTACTGAAATCCCTGATGGACATAATTATGTCAAGCGAATTCCAAGAATCAATATGGCATTATGACACAAATTCTGACTCTATCAGTTTGTCTATGCCATTCTTATTTATACTTTTATTTACTCTTAATTTACAATTTTACCTAGTCTTTACGAAGAAAGTATCAGAACTTCAAAACTTAGCGAAACTGCCATGCAAAACTTTCTTTTAAAATACCATTAGAAGATTTAACTAACAGAGCTATATCTTTGGGAGAGTTTTAAATAGACCCAAATAAAAATTTTCGGAAACCACTTACCTCTGAAAATATAGACTAAATCAATGCAATTTTGACTGACAGTGACATTATGGTTCAATTTCACGTAGTTTTTAATGCAGAAATATTTTTGGATGAAGGTATCAAGACGTAGGTTTTTGATTGCCATTCTGGTATTGCAGTGTGCAAGAATGATTTAATTGACAAATTTGAACAGTGGTTGTCTCTGTGATACTTGGCACCACCGCGTGGTTTGAATACAATTAATTTTATTACGCATACTTGACGAATTCTGCAAAATAAATACCTCATTTGTGCTTCCAATTATGATATCACTACCTTTCTTATCATTTCTCTACTTGCAGTAAATTAGGTGCATCAAAACACATTCAGGTGCAACATTTTTCAAAATGTTTACATGTAAAAGAATGAAGGTGCTGGATATTCCCTGAGAAATGAAGGCAATGTACACTTGACTGCGGTCAGCACAAATAATGAAGCAACTTAAAATGAAACAATAACATTTCTTACTGGAGCTGTAACTATAAAGGTTCAATGCTGTCGGGGTCTCTACATATTATTCTGATTAAGTTTATCTATTCTCTCTACGAAAATCTTCCCTGAGCATATTCTAAAACAAGTATAAATACATACATGGCACTTTCAACAATGGATCAAAAGCCCTTTGAAATTTTTGATTGTCATACTTCATTTTTTTGTACTTAGAATAGAATGAACGATGGCTTAAGTGTATGTGGAACGTGGTAGGAGGAAAGGATGATAACCTAGTGCTTTTTGCGCTCATCGGCGGAATGATTATAGATGGAAGAAATCATATTATAATAGCAATAGTACCATATTCTTAATATAAGAACATCTCCGTACAATTTGGACACTCAGATCGCTTAATGCATCGATCCCACACCGACCGATCCTGGATGTTAAAACAATTTGCGACAACTCTTTGATGTTGTCATTACCACTCTGGCTGTTAACGTAACATCCTAGGATGTTATTTTTACATCCTATCATGCTACTTTCACTGCCAGAGTGTCAAGAGCAACATCCAAGAGTTGTCGCACATTTTTTTTAAAAACCGTAACATCCGGGATGTTACTGCAGCACCTTTTTTTCCGGTGTATTTTTGGGCCCTAGGTCTCTTCATGGGGCCCAGTGGTCATACTCTCCCTATAAAAGTACTCTACCTTTCGGTTCATACGACCGAACTTCTTCACTGAAAAAATAGTATGCTGTTTTAGCACCTAGGATGTCAAAAATGTGTCTGGTGATCCCAAAATGCTGCCTTTACTGCCCTCGCAATTAACTTTACATCCTACGAATGCAAATTCAACTGCGTGGGCAATCAAGGTAGCATCTTAGGATGACCAGACACATTTTTGACATCCTAGGTGCCAAAACAGCATACCATTTTTTGCGGTGTTGTTTCCATCGTCGGAATTCTCACAGAACCCAGGACTGCCAGGTGTTGTTGAACTTGGCCGGATTGGCGTTGAGCGGGTCCGCCGGTCGGTTGATCTGCGAAACAAGCCCCAGCTTATAGTACTTGAGCACTTCGAAGAGATGACTAGCGATGTTGATGTAGCTGACGGCCAGGTTGTTGGTCTCGCAGGGGTCCGTCTCCAGGTTGAAGAGGCACGGGCCCTCGGGACACGGGGTTCGATCGGATCGGGCCCCTGGACACCGGACGGTGGCCTCCTGCCGCAGGGACAACATCCGCTCTTCGTCGGAGAGACTCAGCGAGTACGTTTGCGACATCGCCGAGAGCGCTTGGTGAGCCAGGGACTCCCGGACGACGGCGGGTCGGTACGCCGGACCCGGGTACTTGGACTGGTCCCCGTAGAAACCGTCTTTCGTCCCGTTTAGGAATGTCCCTGTGGAAGAGAGGAACGTCGCCGTCAAAAATTAATGAATGTCGTTGACATGTCGTTGAATGTCGGTGAAATTAATGAATGTCTTCGGAAATGGAGTTGTTGCATGTGTGAGGAATTTGCGATTTGACTATTGATTTTTATGTAGAAGTTTGCGAGAAACACGATGGTGCCACTGGTTTTCTCTGAAATCAACTCCGGAGCTCAAAAAAAGCTCTCAAGTTGAGGCCAAAATGGAGGGGATATCCCACGCTACCCTGAGAGTCCACCTCTACATCAAGACAAACTCTCCATGCAAAGATAGAGAGCAAATACATTAGCAGGGTTGCCGTGTTTTCAGATTTAGCGACCACAAAAATAAAGTGGCAACCCTGTCAATGTATTTGCTCCATATCTTTGCATGGAGAGTTTGTCTTGATGTAGAGGTGGACTCTCAGGATAGCGTGAGAAAGTGGGATATCTCCTCCATGTTGGCCTCATCTTGAGAGCTTTTTTTGAGCTTGGGAGTTGGCTGCAGAGAAAACCATTGGGACCATCGTGTTTCTCGAAAACTTTTACATAAGAATTAATCTATCTAAGGTCAAATCGCAAATTCCTCGCACATGCAACATCTCCATTGGTCTCTAAGTTGCACATAGCGCCGCTGGACAAACCGATCTAATATCAGGAACGATTGTACACAAGATTAATTTTTTAAATTTTTTAATTGACGGCTTTTAACAGTGGTCGTCTCTGTAATATTTGGCACCACTGCGTGGCTTGAATACAACTCATTTTATTACGCATACTTGATGAATTTTGCAAAATAACTACCTCATTTGTGCTTCAAATTATGATATCACTACCTTTTTATCATTTCTCTACTCGCAGTAAATTAGGTGCATCAAAGCACAGCTCAGGGGTAACATTTTTCAAAATTTTGACATGTAAAAGAATGAAGGTGTTGGATATTCCCTGCCGAACCATGACCTGTACCTCTGCAGCGACTAATGCTGATGGTCATTTTCTACGAAATATCTCCATTAAAGATGGCCACAGGAAACTGATCCAGAAAGTTGAATTAATTTTTGCCTATCCGTAAGTTTCAATACCAAATTGTGCTTCCGCTCGTTATCAAATCTTATTTTCTTTATTTAAGAAAAAAAAATTAAAGGATTGGAGCCGTTATGAAAAAATCTCAACTATCATCACTGAGCGGCAACGCTTTCCGCCCTCGCCAGATTCGGTAGCCCGTCACGTCAGAAACACGGCTCTCAAAAACTAAGTTGTTCCGATTTAAACTCGAGCAGAAGGCATACTTTAACGCACCCTTGCCATCCGACTAAAATCTCTTCATTCCGCCAGCATTAAACCCTTTAAAACATTTGTCTTCTGGAGGGATGTGGCAACCTTTCTCTTTACGACGCGACGACTTTCCCACAATTTGCTTATAAATTAAACGAACTTAGCACCCCTAATAGCCCCCCCCCCCCGCTCGAAACGCATTCTTTTGTTTTGAAGCTCTCGGGACTTTGTACTACAGGTTAAATTACTGCATCCTACGCGGGCGCTATTTGCACCAGCGCGTCTACGAAATTGTAAGTAGAGCTTGTTGGGAACGTGTTAGGTAAATTTCTCATCAAAAAGGCAACAATTTGCGTGAATCATCAAAATTCAAATTAGCATTGCTATAAAATGCAATGTTAATACACCTCTAGAAAAGAACAAAAAATAGGTACCACAAAACATGTCTTCTCATCAACGGTGCACGTAAAAAGGATGAGTATTGTAAAAACGCACCAAGTTGCTTCAAATTTAGACTGTTGGCATATTTGAAGTTTTATTCCTCCATCAGACCTAGTCCGCAAAAAAGGGCCTTCATTACTTTTTTTCTAACTTGCGATAGAGTGCGCTTCTATTGAGGTCGGTTCAAAAGCCGGCGGGTAAACGCAAAAGAAAGTTTATTTATTTCTGATTGCAACGTTATGCACCACTTTTAAGGTTTATTTTGAATCAATGTTTTTGACACAGTTTTGCCGAGGAGTTCCCGAGACCTCTCCCGAATGACCATGAATAAAAACATCGAAAATTTCTTATATGTTCTTTTTTAGAACCTAGAACCTTAGAACCTAAAAGTTCTTTTTTCATTTTATTTAAGTAACCCAAAAAAATTAAAGCAGGCTTATTTTGATGTTTGATTTGTCTGAAAGACCAGTAGATGAAGTGCAGTGAGGTATATTTTATGATGGGAAAGTTATCAGAAAGCAGGAAAATCTCCACGATCCTTCGAGGATTGCAGACTCGCGTCGTACATTGTTTGGGTATTGTCACACACCACGGGTGGTGGGTCTAACATCGCGATATTACAACGATTAAAGCGCGCGCCGTGCTGTGTGCGCAATGCGTGTTCCCAACGCACAGTCTTGTAGGCGGTAATATGAGTTTCAGGCCAACAGACGGACTGCACTCCGTTTGGCGCAATACGAGAAGTATTTAAGCAGTCTTGCAGGCGCGAAGATGCGGGTCACTCTGACCGCACCGATTGGCGCAATACGTGAAGTATTCATACAGTCTTGCAGGCGCTAATATGCGATCGACGCCGACCGCACTGTGTTTGGCGCGATTATTCGAACTAGCGACGAAATCATCGCGGCACCGAATAATGAGGCATACAAGGTCTATATTGCATTTCGACGCCAAACGAGCATTTCAACGTAGCCTCGTTTCTCCTGATAAAATATTTTTCCCGAGAAAAGTTAGGAAAGTTCTCTATATTTCCTTTTTTAGATCGATAAAACAATTAAAAAGTTAGACTTTAAGAACTCTGATATATGATTTCTCACTAGAATTTCACGTAAAATACGAATTCTGCAACGAAAACTACTGAAATCAACTCCTATGGTTAGGTTTTTAGGTGCCTAATGAGTTGAGTTCGCAGTATTTCTTACAATTTTTTTCTGACATGGGAAAATAGATTTAAAAGTGAAAAAATGTGCCGTCTTGTGACGTCATCTGGCCGCATTTTCCATTTAAACACATGTAGTTTAGCAGATTAGGTTATTTTGTCATATTTTCTCTAATAATTGTTCAACTTAGAGACCAAGGATATCCTTGTGCTCAGTTTTCCTAGCAGTATCATTTTAGCGATGAAATTCACCAAATTTAAGACTTCTGCAAATTCTCTTCTGGTCAACTCCTATTTCACCAGACACCGTTAACGAATTGGAGCGTCGTTAAAAGTAACTTTTATACTATATAGAGGATAACATATATTGTCTCTCCTTGCAACCGAAGTGGTTTGAATTACACCTTGTTTACTATCAGATTCTTACCAATTGTGAGCTTCCAAGAATCCTTGACAATGGCAGCGAATCTCCTTCTCTCGTCAATATTTATGAGAAGGTACTTTCTCGAAGACGGTATTCCGTACAAAAGCGAGACCCATTGATCAATTCCGTCCAAATCTTTGGGCAACTGAGTTGGATCACCCTCTGAAATAGAAATAAATATACAGCATGATTCTAAACATACAAGCTAAGTTGAGGCACACTAGACAAAATTTCACGTTGAAAATAGTTCACGCAAGGAGGAGTTCAGTTCAGTGGCGTGCGGCGTGATTTGCGATGTATCGATTGATCTGTCATTTAAACCTGTGGAAAAGGATAGATAAGCAGGGCGTTTGCAACGAACATCTTTATAATCGATTCTTAACCGTAGCTTTAAATGGGAAAATATCGATAATAATCAGTCATCCATACCTCGCCACTGGCTCAGTTATAAAAATCTGCGGAATATGTAAACATGTTTTATTAACATTAGATTAGTGGCAAAGACGTGAGGTTATTCGTAAATTTTGAGATCAATTTGATAATTTTTAAATGCTTTTAACAATACCTCACATAAGATTCGAGCTCCAAACCACGGCATCATTCCTAACACACAAGCCGAGTTGAGACACAATACATTCACTGCCAAAGGCTGGCCAAGCTGTATAGAACATAGTAATTGATTAAAAAATCTAGCCACAAGCCAAAATAAGCAAGTAATATTTCAAACTACATGTAGATGAGGAATAATACAAAACTTACAAGAGACAAAGCACTGAAAGTAATGCACTGAAGAAGATCGCAGTTTGTATGCGGTCGAAACGTTTGCTTTGTTTCTTGTAAGTCTTATATTATTTCTCATGTGCATGAAATTAGAAATATTACTTGTTTTTTTGGCTTGTAGCTCGATTTTTTAATCAATTACTATGTTTAGGCACAACGAGGAACTAGACAAAATCGCTGATAGTAAATAATCACATGACGAGGATTTAAGACATCAACTTGTATGGAAGATGTATGTATTTCCAATTAACACTAGATAAACGGTCAAAATAAGTAGGTTATTAGCACGCTTTGAGCTCAATTTGATCAATGTTAAATGCACATGCTAATACCTCCTTCACATTGTTTCTAACTTGTTCCGACCAGTTCGCCTTCAATATCCCGATAGGCAATGGTAGCTACTTAGGAGCAGTGATAGTTGCTCGAAACATTTCGGCTAAGCTCACTCTGTTTATTCATAGCTGTAGCAGCTTAATACCTAACTTCGGAGTTGAGTTTCGAATTTTTCGCTCTTGAATCTTTCTCTTTACTTCAATTGTTGTTCATTGGGTTATCAAAAACCTAAATTATAGTGGTGACTATCAATTATTATCACATATCAAGAGTGAATTATCATTCAGCTGCGCACTAATGGAATTTACTGGTTTTTACTTGGTTTACTCGGTTTTTTTTGGTTTTGCCCTCTCGCTTTTAGTAACTCGTTAATGATATCAAGGAATTTTAACAAGTAACAACGATTTTCACATTTCATTAGGGGGATAAAATTCATATTTTGGAGAAAAAAAATTATATGGAAAATACCTCCCCGCTGCGAAACTAGTGATTCGACTTCGATTAGAAAAAAATTACTGTTTTTTTAATAAAAGTTGTAATTTTGATTATTTATTCAGAATATTCAACTACGTACCTGCTGCACTGATGAGAGTCGGCAACCAGTCGGTTATATGCATCAGCTGATTGCATACTCTAGGACTTTGTTGGAGCCGTGGGGACCAAATGAAACTCGCACTTCGCACTCCGCCATTCCACAGTGTGTTCTTAACCTAAAATGATATTTTGAGGAAATGACACATGTTTAGATATTAATCATATACGCGCATAAAATAATTAATAATGTATTGCATGAAGGGATGGGATTAAAATGTTACGGTGCTAGTCTTACGAAGGGTTGTGATTCGATAGGGGACAATGGAGAGCAACCTAAAAATCTCCAGCGTTCAGTGGAAAATCTATTAAAATATTGACTGAAAGTTTGTTAAAGTACGTTTGAAATATGATTTTAATTAAATGTCATGAATCTGTTTAGGATAGAGTAATTTTTAAGAAAACCATCTAAATAATATGTATAGCATTTAACTATAAGCAATTGCAAAATTATATAAAACCTATTTTTATCTGTATCTAAGACAACGGGGAGAGGGATGAATAGCAAAGAAATATATTTTGTTTTTCTGCCATTTTTTTTTAATTTTCAAGGAAAACAATATCGTAATTTTTTACGGTACAGTAAAGCACCGATTATGCGGTGCAGTATGGCGAAGGTCTACGTCAGATGACGAAAATCACGGACGATCGAGACCACCAAAAAAGGATTGAAACAATGCCATTTCAAGCTCTGTTTGTTACCAGAAAGCACAACCTTGGTCAGTTCTCTGTTGTATTTGTAAAACCTAATCATTTAACTAAAAAATAAATTGCAAAAAACCACTCATATTTTTTGTCCAATGTACTGGTCACCATCTGGCCGAAACCCACCCCATGTTGGGGTGGTAGTGCGAAACGGATGGAAATCGAAACCCCCGACTTTGTTCACACAGCCGGCGGAACAAGATGCTTAAATTGTCATATCTTCGATAAGATTCGCCACTTTTTCTCCCGGAAGAACTACAAAAAAAAAAAAAAAAAAAAAAAAAAAAAAAAAAAAAAAAATGTACTGGTCACCGTTGTGTCATGTCTGGAAATGCCACGTTTTAATGATGAAAAAGCTGCGCCGGATGACCGAATAATCGCATCACCGAAGCACGGATAATTGGTGCTTTACTGTACAAGCGTTTAGAATTTCTTAAGGTGAATAATAATTTGCACGATTCTGAAAACACTGTGAATGCGTCAATTCCTTTCTGGTAAATGTGATCTATATTGTCATCAATACAGCTTCATGATCTTAGCAAAAAGTCAATAATATTGCTGATTCACAGGGTCTTCTCAGCAGGGTTGCACAGTTGAAATGAAAAATATGAAATGTTGAAATATTCCAGGAAATATTTCATAAAATTTCACAACGTTGTGAAAACTATGACACATTTTTTCAGGGGCTGGGTATGTAACATGCACTAAAAAAACCAAAAGGCAAAAACCAGTCGAATTTCATTAATTGTGCATTTAATTTCGCGAAATATTTTTCAATATCTCTCATGTTTCTCTGAAGTTACACGAAATATCTCACATGAAATTTCAGGATTTTATTTTTCATGAAAAATTGCAACCCTGCTCCTCAGCATCTTTAAGTGCTGCATATACACAATACTCATTACTCGTCGAGATTTCTGCTTTAATTGGATGTCTCGCGACGGGCGGCTAATGATTCAAACGTGACTCACCCCGCGGAAGGGGTAGTTTGACCCCCAATTGACGTAATCGGCACCCTCTCCTCGGATGTCCGGCGATGGAGCTCCGTTGTCTGACATGAAGACAATAATCGAGTTCTCAAGCATACGTTTCCGCCCCAAGGCTGCCACAACCCTGCCAACCGACTCGTCCAGTTTTGATACCATAGCTACAAACACAATAACAGATAGCGTTGATCAGTTGGACTGCATTTTGCAATGTGGAACTATAAATTCTAGCCCGGTTTAAAAACAACGTATGTGCCATTAGTTTCCTTGTGCAAATAAATGTTTTTCCAAAAGAGCCAGAATTTATAGTTCCAAATTGCAGTCCAGTTGTACTGCGGAAAGGTGAATTGTATTTATTTTAAATCTTTGAGTATAAAAATTATCATTATTTATACCATCAACTTCCAATTATTCAAATGGTCAATTTTTCGGGGGAAAATAATTTTTTGGGAGAATTTGAACAATTTTACGTCAGTTGCTCCATCTGCGATCCATTTCTTGCAACTCCTGATCCAGTGCCCAGTCAAATCACAGTAAAGGCAAGATCGCCATACATTCGGCTTACGAGACTCAGGATTTAATTGTTCCCTTTTAACGAAAATGTTTGCCATTGAAGCCTTTGATTTAATACTGGTGCCGCATTCACCGTTCACTTTTTCCACTGAATTTCTTTCAAACATGCACAGTTGAGTAATGAATTTCTCCAATGTCTTTTCACTATCTTTTATCAATAGCATCCAGCTCGACTTAAAATATTAAAACTTTCCGGTAAAATATTGAGAATTTTGCATATCAAAAATAAATTTGGAAGTTCAACCTCACTTTAGCTTTTAAACCACTATTTGAGTCGTACCAAACATTCTTCAGTTTTGTAATATGTGTAGATACGTCCTCAGTTTTCGTCTCTTAACGAGGTTAAGTTAAACATTCTCTGAGATTCAAAATTGACGTATTCCCAGTTATCTTGAGCTGCATCTTGCGCAATAGTGTGATAAATTATTGAAATATTTTTACTGTACTATGCTACTTGAGTTCGAATAATCCCAACGTAGGTATGACTGATTTACTTAAAGTAGAGTACCTATATAAAAAGAGTACGGACATTTCGAAATATGGAGCTCTCAGGGCCCAAAATGGCAGCAACCCTCCTACACAAAAAATGTCACTCCGAATTTCAGATTCAAATATTAAACCAAGATGGCCAAGAATGTTCACAGATGAGCTCTCTTCCGCAAAAATGAGTAAAATGCAGAAACTAAAGCAAATACGGGTGTTTTACGAAAAACGGATAGTAACAACTGTAACAATAAATCACTCTGAATAATTTGAATTCCTAGGTTGGCTGTTCTTTTGGACCCTAAAAGCTCCATGACCTGATGCCGCAATCACACGCTGAATGTGGCTTGAATGTGGAAGTCATCGGCCCGATGCCTGAATTTTGCGCGTCACGCGCAAAATTCAGCAACGATTCTCAGCAACCATCGGACTAATGTTGGATTTTTCTGAACTATTCGAGTAGACTTGATATACATCTGGATGAAAATAGCTGGAAATAGCTGGATGAAAATAGAATTTGTGAAATTTCAGCCGTTGGGCGATGACTCTTGACTTCCACATTCAGATGCTAAGTTTAGCGTGTGATTCCGGCATAACATATTTTGCAATATGGAACCAATATCTCTGGCTCTCCCACAAAAGCACTTATCTGCAGAAGGAAACCGATGACATGTATGTTGTTTCTCAAATAGGCCAGAAATAGATGTTCCTCATTACAAAACGTAATCTAAATCCATACAGGAATGGAGATGTTGCATGTGTGAGGGATTTGCGATTTGACTATTGATTCTTATGTAAAATTCCGCGAGAAACACGATGGTGCTTGGTGCTACTGGTTTTCTCTGAAATCATCTCCCAAGCTAAAAAACAGCTCTCAAGTTGAGGCCAAAATGGAGGGAATATCCTACGCTATCCTGAGAGTCCACTTCTATACATCAAAACAAACTCTCCATGCAAAGATAGGGAGAAAATACATTAGCAGTGATGCCGTGTTTTCAGTTTTGGAGTCCCCAAATAAAGTGGCAGCCCTGTCAATGTATTTGTATGTACCTTTGCATGGAGAGTTTGTTTTGATGTAGAGGTGGATTCTCAGAATAGCGTGGGATATCCCCTCCATTTTGGCCTAAACTTGAGAGCTTTTTTTGAGCTTGAGAGTTGATTTCAGAGAAAACCAGTGGCACCTTCGTGTTTCTCGCTAACTTTTACATAAGAATCAACAGTCAAATCGCAAATTCCTCACACATGCAACATCTCCATTCCAGCCCAATGTAGATATTTTTGTTTTACTGTACGCTATCAATTGGATTGTGTGGCAAACCTGCGTAAATCTGTCGATTAGGCTCGGTGATGTGCTGGAACTTTGCGATGGTCTCCTGGGGGGCCTCGAGTGCAGCCCCCTTGTTCCCCGCGTGAACAGCTAGGTGAGCCATGTATAGGAACAGTGGTTGGTCCGGCGAGTGTTCACTGATGAGCCGCTCCGCTTCCTCGGTGAACAGGTCCGTCGCGTACCGCCCGCTCAAATCCGCCCGAATCGTTCGGTTGTCCCGCAGGTCACGACCGCTGAACTCGCCAAGGCCCGGGTACTAATAATCAAAATAAATGATGTGTAAGTTAAATGGATTCCATTTTGCAAAAAGGAACCAAGAGGATTCTAATGTTGCTAAGATTGTGCAACTTCTTTTGTTTTGAAAGAAAAACTCTGATCATCTATGAACATTTTCTATTCTACTCGCTAAAACCTGTAAATTCAAGACAAATTACCGTGTAAATTTCATGTTTTTGCATGATTTCAGTAGTTTTATTGCAAAGGGTGAAGTTGCACAATCTTAAGATGGCATTGCTCCTGGTTCCTTTTTGCAAAATGCAATCCAAATGTGGACCCCATTTAGCGAAAAAAAACCAACGCGATTACAGTTTATTCAAATCGTGCAACTTCCTCTTTTCTTTAAATACTTAATTCACGTACATTATTCAAATACACAATTATTTTTCTTTAAAATTAACAATTTTCTTGGCCGTAAGAAAATATTTTTGCTACACTGGGAAATTTTTAAGACAATTGTGAAGAAGTAACAGTTTTACAACACTGTAATTACGCTGGTTCCTTTTTGCTAAATGCGATTCAAGTATCCCGAAGAGAAAAACCATTTCTCTGCTATAACTGGAGCTGTCAGCTCGAAACGCGCATTGACGCCTACAAATCTAAGGGGATACTTCAAGCATTGCGCAATGCGTGAAGTAGCCACTTAGGTTTGTAGGCGTCAGTGCGCGTTTAGAGCTGGCAGCACGCCACGGCTCTTCCGGCGGGCGGGTGGAGAAACATTTCTTGCGGGGATAGCTCCCTACCGGAGAAACTCGTGTGTCATGTATTTTTTTTTTTTTAATTTTCGACTTTTAAAATTACACACTGGTCGAGTGAAGTAATTAGTGAACTCTCAACGCAAGATGAAGTGTAATAATGAAAGGCGGGTCGTGTGGCATGCGCGCTGCGGACGGCTCATGAAATTCTCTCCTGTGCTCTGTCGCCCAGCTCTCTTCTCCAAATGATATTTTCAATCTTAAGAACGAGGTAACGTACCGAATCTTGAATGATATGGTTGTAGTATCCCATGAGTCCGTTGTAATATCCAAAGTGGGAATCAAAGCCTCGATTGAGTGGAATGTATGGTTGCCGATAGTAACCCAAGTGCCATTTGCCGATCATCCTTGTTGTATATCCCAGGTCTTTCAGGTACTGAGGCAGGAGTTTCTCGTTTAGGGGTAGCCCTGTTGGTTCTGCCGCAAAAATGGGCGATCCTTGCATACCTGGAAGAGGGCATCAAAAAAATATTACATTCGGACGTATTTATGCTAAATGGAACTATGTGCAAGTGGGAAGATTGGGTGTGCTTGTTCGTGCTCGGGCCATAAGAATGAATGGGAAATATAAAGCGCCAGTGACGTCAGCGGCGACGATCGAGACGCAAAACGGTGACGAGCTCGTCGTCGGGGCGCTTTAAGGTGATTCCAAGTGATCTAGGGACAGCTCGTATCCGCGCAGAGAGCACCACTAGTCGTTTTTCTGAAGCGACCAGTAAATCGTCTATTACTTCAAATTCCCTGCGAAGATTTCCAAAATCGGATCCATATGTCCACGGCTCTCGAGTTAACGTTCAGTTCTTTGGCTTTAATTGAACATCCCGCGCTTTTCCATTTTCTCAAAAGGAACTATATCCACTTTTACATTGTTTCCTTTGCAGCT
The DNA here is from genome assembly GCF_918797505.1 of Bemisia tabaci. Classification (NCBI taxonomy): domain Eukaryota; kingdom Metazoa; phylum Arthropoda; class Insecta; order Hemiptera; family Aleyrodidae; genus Bemisia; species Bemisia tabaci. Next base: position 12,008,110 of record NC_092802.1, on the reverse strand, counting down.
TTCACGAGCACACCTCATCTTTCCACTTGCACATAGTTCCTTTAGGCATAAATGAGTCCATGAGAAGGCATATGAGATAAGTTGTTTCAAAGGATCTGTAGCACACTGGACTGCATTTTGCAATTTAGAACTATAAATTCTGGCGCTTCTGGAAAAACACTCATGTGCATAGGGAAACTAAAGGCACATACGTTGTTTTAAACCGGGCTAGAATTTATAGTTCCATATTGCAAAATGTGGTCTACTTGTAGCTCTCGGAAGAATAATCTTGTGACCGGATTATCCCCACAAGGAAAAACTTTATAAAATAATTATTTTAAGTTCTATAAGAGGATTTTCCATACAGGGAGAGTAAGAGGAGAGTAAGCGTTACAAAGTTGCGAGAATTAACACTCATGCAAATACGTCTGCTTGTAGCAGAAAAATAAAATCTCGTGCGTAATAATGCCTCCTCAATAACGCACATTTTCCCGCTAAATGCAAACGGGCGTTAATCAATTTTTATGTGATACCTTGAGAGTGCGGATGTTTTTTGCGTGCAGAAAGTAGATTTTTTGTGACTTGGTTCATGTTTGCCGGACTGTAATAAAAAAATCAGAGCTTGCTCCGATAAATGAATTTAAAATATATTGAAAACGCGGTGTCGCCAAGACCCGAAATTAACCCCCGCTTAGTATTTTTGTAACTCTAGCATTTTTTGACAGTTATTAGGGCTTACCCTACATATTGGTAATTGAGAAAAAAACAATAAAAAGTGGCTCGAATACTGTATGTAACGAGGTGGAGAAATTGTGCTGGGTCCACACCATTTCGCGGGGAAATCAAAGTCAAGAAGTTCCAAAAATTATAATTAGAGTCGGATATCTGTTTAACTATAATGAATACCGTACAAAACTGAGGGAGGGGGGGGGGAGTGTTCAGCTCAGGCAGTTTGCATTGGAAAATTAAGTTGGAGTCACGGCGAGAGATGTATACCGGTTCGGGTCTTTTTAGACCTCATCAGCAGATCACACTCGTCAGTGAACCCAACTTAACATGCCGCAAAATCTCGACTCTAAAAATTTCGACTCTGATTATAATTTTTGGAACTTCTTGGCTTCGATTTCCCCGCGAATTGGGGCGGACCTAGCACCATTTCTCCACCTTGTTATATATTAATAACTAGAAACCTATACTATTCACTAGAAACCTCTTCAGCAGCCTGTCTTCTACCATATTCTGAACATAGGGCTGAAATATGAAATATTGAAAAATTCCGTGAAATATTTTATGTAAGTTGAAAATTTCACAAAGTTGTGAAAAATATGATAAATATGAAACGTATTTTCAGGGACTAGGTATGCAGCAGTGCAGCACGCACTAAATAACACCAAAAATCTAGAACCAGTCACTTTTCATTTAATTTCAAAAAATATTTTCATATTTTTCTGAGATTCTATAAAATATTTCACATGAAATTTCAAGATTTTATTTTTCAGGAAGTGAAACCCTGTTGTTCTGAACATGACTAAGTCAGATAATTCGTCATAATATCATGACAGTTGGCAACATTTGATACGCACCTGTATGAATTGGATGTTTCCCGGTCATCAGAGCCGCCCTAGACGGTGTACACGTGGGCATAGCGTACAGGTTGTTCAAGATAACTCCGTTGTAAGCGAGAGCGTCTATATTTGGCGTTGGGATTTGATCCGAGCCGTGAAAACTTACGTCGTTCCAGCCCTGGAAAAAAATGAGTAAAAAATTAAAAATGGAACTGCCAGGGGAAAACGATTCAATAACGGTATCGGTTAGGACAATGCATTAGATTCGCAAAATGGCGAGACTATTCTATTTCTGTCGGTTTCGAAGAAAGAAGGGCGTGGCTCAACTTATTTGAAGGCAAGCATTAAAGTTCATTTTACTGAAGCAGACATATCACAGGAAAAAAGTATCACAATCCAAACTATACTCTTGGCTGATTTTGACGCCATATACAAGAGTACCTGCAATAGTCAGAGGCACGGTTGAGTCTGCTGAATGTGTGGTTGGATCAACCACACTTCTGGCTAGTGCAACTAATCCTACATCCAGGGCCAAAATCAGTCGGGAGTATTGTTGAAATTGTGATATTTTTTTTCAGTGTTTAGAGTGTATCGATGCAAATTTGAGGCAGGCTTGAATGAAGAGTAATTTTGAGCTCAACCGGCTGTTTGCTCTCTCATTTCAAAACTTGGAGCTCATAGCCAGGAACTTTTTGTGAGTAGGCGGTGGGGCACTTAACTCGGAAGGGAGGGGGGTTGGAGGGGGATCCGTATAGGACTCTTTCAGCTCCAAAGGAAGGTTTGGGAGATTCCGAAACTTCAAAGGGGGTCCGAAGGGTCTCTCCGGTATTTTAAAAGACTGACTCTGAGCAATTTCGAGCTGCTTTTAATTAACATCAATTAATCAATCATCTCATACAAAAAAATTGATAGACAAAACGATATACAAAGAAAAAAAATGAGAAATGAAGTGATCCCAGTGGTTGAAGTCCGTTGGTGCAATGGACAAAATAGGGATAGTGTTAGTCTATTAACTTCCTTCGTCCGTGTCAACAATCCGCTTCCACTAATAGGATTGCTCCATTTTCCTATAGAGTTCCTAAATGGGGAGAGTGTGGACATGTCGAAAAATATGGAGCTCTTAGGACCCAAAAGGGCAGCCAACCTCCTAACACAAAACATGTCATTGCTATGTCAGATTCCAATATCCAACCAAGATGGCCAAAAATGATCACAGATGAGCGTTATTCCGCAAAAAATGGGTAAATGTATGCTAAAACCAGGTCAGATGTACGCGCTGCACAAATTACGGGTCGTAACAATTGTAATGATAAATCACTCTGGTTAATTTGAATTCGTATGTTGGCTGCCCTTTTGGGCCATGTTGCGTACATTTAGCAACAATCAGATCTATTGGATAACTATTCAAATTCATAATAATAATTACCTTCATAATGATGCTAAGAACACGAGAACTTTATTTATTTTTTCAATCAGAACTATTGGATAACTATTCAACTTCATAATAATAATTACCTTCATAATGATGCTTAGAACACGAGAACTTTATTTATTTCAAACTGTTGGATAACTATTCAACTTCATAATAATAATTACCTTCATAATGATGCTAAGAACACGAGAACTTTATTCACTAAGGTTTTATAAAGCATATATAAGTCCAGAATCTTGTTGCCACGGAGACATGCATGGTTGAAGCTTAAAAGCTTTAACAGGCCATACGAACAAGTCCGTATTCTATCTGTGTAGGTACCAGTATTCTGCCTTCCCCCTAAAATTTTAGGAGCCACCTTGGCCAGAAAGCCCAATTCTAGTAGCTATCTACCATTTTTTAGGAGGCAAATTACATTCTTGCATATCGACGGTGCATGAAACTACCAAACCACGTATCTCGTTTGCGGTGTTTAAAAATCTACGCTCGCATTTTATTTTTTTGAAGTAGACCAAATCAATATCATTCTTTGAAATTTTCACAGAATTTTCTCCGCACGAAGAGGAAAAATCACAGAAATTTTCAAGACTGGACGTTAAGTAGTTTTTCATTTAAAAAATAAAGTATGACAGGAAGTCTGCGACGTCGCAAACCGAGATACGTGGTTTGGTAGTTTCACCGTCGATATGGGCTATTGCGATGCTGGGAACGGTGCGTATGAAGAGTGTTTCATCGCTACCGCTGCTTCCCGATCGCGAGTTCAATCTGTCCAATTTTTCAGGCGCCACGATGGCCGAGCTCCTCCCCCCCCCCCCCCCCCGCCCCACTAATTTTTAGGCGCCAAGGCCCGAGTTTTAGGCGCATTTGGTGCATGGCACCCGGGGAAGGCAGAGCATCACTGGAAAAAAAAAAAAACACATTGGATCTAGAGTCCAGACTCGTAAAAACATCGACAAGAAAAAGTACTCTTGATTCAATCAGAATCTAGCTTAAATCAAGAACCAAGCCTCTTAATTTAAGCGGATTTCGTTGTGATTTAAGCAAAAATCCGATTGAATCAAGAGTATTTTTTCTTGTCAATGTTTTCAAAAGTCTGAACTCTGGATCCAATGTGTTTTTTTTTTTTTTTTTTTTTTTTTTCTTTTCTTTTTTTTCCAGTGTACTTTATATTTCTCTTCTTTCTTTTTTGTCTATAGCTTGGTCTCTCAATTTCAAAAAGCAGACTTCCGGCAAAATGTCACCATAAAATCGTGAGAATCGCCAGGACGATTCCCAGACCTATCGATAGGGAGCTTTGAGTTTCGGGAAATCTCCTGCACCGCGCGATCGAGCTCGTGGAAGGAAAACCCGACTGACCCACTGAGGCGGCCTCCGGAAGCATGGTCCGCCAGCGCCGCGCAACTCCACGGCGGGCAAGGCTCACAGCCGCAACGCGTGCTCCAAACCACAACAACCGCCGGCGTGGGCGTCCGTCGCGTCGCGGCGCTAGCGGGCGCCGACCGCGGGACCTTGAACTCGGCGACGCACGTTTCGCGCCACTTATCGATGAGCTATCGATCGGAATCTTCGCGCGCGGCGGCCAGGGAAATCAGATTTCCGCGCGAATCCTCGTCACGTAAAAAAATCGAGATAATCGATCGATTTGCCGTGAGGAGCGAGAACCATATACACAGGAAGGATGCATCACCGAATTTTTGTGTTCGTGTGGAAAGTAGAACAATAATTGGATTACATTTTGCAATAAGGAGCCACTATTTCTGGCTCTCCCAAAAAAGCACATACCTGCACAGGAAAACCTATAGCGCGTGTGTTGTTTTTAAAGTGGGCCAAAAATAGTGGTTCCTTATTGCATAATATAATCCAATTAACCGTAACTAACAATATTAAATACGCGGTTAATATCGTCGTCGCCTGAACGAAGGAAAGTAACTCCATTCCAAAGTTGTCAAATTGACTCAAACTGCTGATTTATTTTACAAAAATGTGGAATTTGTATACAAAACCGTTCTGATTTATACTAGAGCACCTATGTAGCGTGAGTTTGGACGGATTGCTTCATGAAGGGCTTAGGGCTCAAAAGTGCAGCCATTCTGCTAACCAACTTCGAACACACAAAATTGCACTGCCAGTCTACGGATGGGTCTGCAAATTCCAACTCTAACCAAGATGGCCGAGAATGTACGTAAATGAGCGTTCTTCCGCAAAAATGAGTAAATTTATGCAAAAACTAAGTCAAATACGCACTGGAAAAAAAAAAACACATTGGATCTAGAGTCCAGACTTTTGAAAACATTGACAAGAAAAAATACTCTTGATTCAATTGGATTTTTGCTTAAATCAAAACGGAATCCGCTTAAATTAAGAGGCTTGGTTCTTGATTTAAGCTAGATTCTGATTGAATCAAGAGTACTTTTTCTTGTCGATGTTTTTAAGAGTCTGGACTCTAGATCCAATGTGTTTTTTTCCAGTACGTGCTTTATAAACGACGGTTTCTATCAATTGGATAAGTTAATCGGTCTGGATAATTGAAATTCATAGGTTGGCTGCATTTCTGGACCCTAACTTTATTCGCGAAGGCATCGGTGAAGGCCTGATAGATTTTCGGAGTTTCATATCTGCCTATACTCAATTTTTACATAAAATATGAGGAGAAATCAGTGACATTTTTAGTCAGACATTCTCAAGATTTCTCTGGTTAATATGCAATTTTTGAGGGGAAATTTGGCAACGTTGAAATGGAGTAAAGTCTTTTCGTGAGAGAAAAGACGATGAGTTTCGATTAATCATTATTTGATTCACATTGACCAAATCTTTGGGTTGAAAAATTTCAGCCTTGCTAAAATTGCTTGCCTTTTTGGGCCGTAAGAGCTCCATAATTCGACATTTACGTACCCTACCTTTATGGATACTCTAGCGCCGGCCCTTCACAAGTCGCAATCTTTGAATGACACTCTGAGAAACAAGAGTACATTAGTTCAGGAAACTTTTCTCATTTCCGGATGTCTCAGAGTAACCTATGATGAATTTAACCAAAATTTGGTCGATCAACCGAATTCTTTTGGTTGATCAGACCAAAAAAGCCTCAAAAGTCAAAAAATAGTCTCAAAGTAACCATAAACACGGAAATTCAAAGTGTGTCACTCCAGTGAAAATTCGACTAGAATCGTCGCTACGTCCAGTAAAACCCGATTTACGTGCGGATACTAGGCTGCTCGATAGATAGACGGTTGCTATTCGATCGATTTTCCGTGCGAAATTATAGTGTCGTTTTCGCCACTTTGTGCAAACACCACCCAACTGTAAGAAAATTGTATACTTGGATGCGCGATTTTTGCTTTGAAAAAACTAGCAGATTATTGACTTGAACAAGTATACCGCTATCGCTACCTCCGAAAACCGATTTCCGCTCGGATCCTCTCGGATCGCGCAAAGACAGATGACTGATATTGGATCGACTTCCGTGAAAAATTATCTCATAGATATCGTCTTGCTACGCAAAAAAATATGTAACTCTTTTGAAAGCTCTCTTTTTAAGTACACGGAAAATAAATTAGGTAGCATTAACCAAATTCTGGTAAATAAACGGCACACCCAGAGAGTAAATTATTGTCACAATAAGGAAAAATCTGTGTTACTTTCACGATAATATTGATGAAAGGCATCATAGAAGTCACCATTGATGAAAGTCAGTGGTGACTTTCATCAATATCATCGTGAAAGTAACAAGATTTTTCCTTATCGTGACAATAATTTTGGTGGAAATTAGCATATTGTATGGTTGTGCCGTATTTTTTCAACAAGAGTATGGTAAATGCTGCCTTACTTTTTTCCGTGAGGTATACGTTTTTTACGAAGCACGACAGATCACTGTTCCCGGATATACTGCCGTGCTAAGGAAGAAAGCTGTATGCACCTTCAGACATTGCCAAATTTCCCTGGATACAGTACGAGTTTTTAGAGAAATGTGTGAGGGTATTCCCTCCAATTTCTCAGAGAATTTCATTCGCAGCTATAGATTTAAATTATCTGAAAATCTCAAGAGAAAATATTCACAACTGGAGCATCTCTCAGAGCATCTGGCAACTCTCGAATGTTCATACGACGTTTTTCCTTAGCACGGCTGTATAGAGCAATTGTTTCACCTACTAAATCCCTTTTTAATTCTAGTACAAGGCTTGAGCATAAAATTACCTGGAAACCAGCTTCCGTGTAACTTATAAGCCAAATTTATCTTCCGCATAGTTTTGTTTCGTTCTCATTGTGAACCCTCTATTCTTATTATGAAATTTTTCAATTTTCTGAATTTGTAATTATTGTTACAGAGATTAAGTCACAGCTGGAAAAACTGTTGGGTAACGTGACGTGTGCGCACTGATACCATTCCCAAAAAAGGAGGAGGTAGATATGACGACCGAATCTCACTTTTATGCTAATATTCCGCGGGCTCTTAAATATTGATGAAGGTGGCCGCTGTACAAATCGTCGCTCCTCTGACGTAAGGGTGTATCTCAATTTCTACGTGAGCCCTGTTCCTCATATAACCCCATGCTTTTCTGGGCTTAAGTGAAAATACAGATACGCCCTTACGTTAGAGGAGCGACGAAATCTAACCGGCGTCATTGCTCACAACCTAGTAAATGTATCCCAGTTCAAGTGATATCGGAAAATTATGCCAAAAAATGAGATTCCGTTATTTTTTCATCAGACTTTTTTAACCAATGGAGATGTTGCGTGTGTGAGGGATTTGCGATTTGACTATTGATTCTTACGTAAAAGTTTGCGAGAAACACGATGGTGCCACTAGTTTTCTCTGATATCAACTCCCAAGCTCAAAAAAAGCTCTCAAGTTGAGGCAAAAATGGAGGAGATATCCCACCCTACCCTGAGAGTGCACGTCTACATCAAGAGAAAATCTCCATGCAAAGATAGGGAGCAAATACATTAGCAGTGATGCCGTGTTTTCAGTTTTAGCGTCCCCAAATAAAGTGACAACCCTGCTAATGTATTTGCTCCCTACCTTTGCATGGAGAGTTTGTCTTGATGTAGAGGTGGACTCTCAGGGTAGCGTGGGATATCCCCTCCATTTTGGCCTTAACTTGAGAGCGTTTTTTGAGCTTGGGAGTTGATTTCAGAGAAAACCAGTGGCACCATCGTGTTTCTCGCGAACTTTTACATAAGAACCAACAGTCAAATCGCAAATTCCTCACACATGCAACATCTCCATTCAAAGTATATGCCATTGAGGGGATCGACTTCTTGTTTTATTTTGAGTGTGAAAGAACAAAGCCGGCGTCAAATGTGTTAAAACTCTTGTACATTTATAAATTTCCAGCCCTCCACGCCATCTCTAACATAAAACTTTAGGCCCACTCTTTCTATCGGATATATGTCAACTGTTCTGACGTGCAAATAAAAGAATAGGTTTAAATTAATGTTATGGCTCTGAGAGTGCTCCTTTTTGCTACCTATGGAGGGACTTGTGAACATGTACAAATGAACTTAAACATGAGCATGTAAAAATCAAAATATCGACGGCGTACGTCCGTAATCACATATCTAGTTTGCGGTGTCTGAAAATTTCCGCCTCTATGTTATTTATTTAAAGGAGAACAAACTGACATCATTCCTTGAAATTTATGCAGAATGTTCTTCGCACAAAGAAGAAAAATCACGGCAGTTTTAAAGAATTGCTGTTGAGTAGTTTTCCGTTTAAAAAATAAAGTATGACAATAAGTTTGCAACGTCACAAACCGAGTTATGTTATTGTCGAGTTACACCGTAGATAAGTCGGATAATGACTTAAAGATCAAGAAAGTTTCAAAACCGATATTTTTTTGAGTCGCTAATTTCGAATTTGATGTCAAATTGCTTACATTTTAACACCTTGACCTATTAATTGTGGGCAAGTTTATGGCACGTTGCGGCGCGACGTGCTGCCACTGTCAGCTCGAAACGCGCACTGACGCCTACAAACCTAAGGGGATACTTCAAGCATTGCGCAATGCGTGAAGTAGCCCCTTAGGTTTGTAGGCGTCAGTGCGCGTTTCGAGCTGGCAGCACGCCAAGGCTCTCCCGGCGGGCGGGTGGGGAAAGATTTCTTGCGGGGATAGCTCCCTAGCGGAGAAACTCGTGTATCATGTATTTTTTTTTTAATTTTCGACTTTTAAAATTACACACTGGTCGAGAGAAGTAATTAGTGAATTCTCAACGCTAGTTGAAGTGAAATAATAAAAGGCGGGTCGTGCGTCATGCGCGCTGCGGACGGCGTATGGCGGCTCATGCTGCCAGCTCGAAACGCGCACTGACGCCTACAAACCTAAATGGATACCTCAAGCATTGCGCAATGCGTGAAGTAGCCCCTTAGGTTTGTAGGCGTCGAGCTGGCAGCACGCTGGCTCTCCCGGCGGGTGGGTGGGGGAAGATTTCTTGCGGGGATAGCTCCCTAGCGGAGAAACTCGTGTATCGTGTATTTTTTTTTTAATTTTCGACTTTTAAAATTGCAAACTGGTCGCGAGAAGTAATTAGTGAATTCTCAACGCTGGATGAAGTGTAATAATAAAAGGCGGGTCACGCGCCACGCTCGCTGCGGACGGCGCAGGGCAGCTCATGAAATTCTCCAATGTACTCTGCCGGAAGTTTCAGGTGATATTTGGACTGTGTCAAGCAGAAAGGAACCAAACCACATCAGCTATCACGCCGTAGACTGGGCGATTTCATTTTTTTAGAGAGAACTTTGTGATGATTGCTTTGAAAATTTAATGAATTTGCTTCGTACTATGCAGAAAATTCTCATATCTCGACTAATCATGATCCACATAGGTTCTATTCAAGGAACTTGTATGAATCAAGGATCTTATTTCACCAAATACCATGCGTCAAAAGCATCTAAAAGTGACAAAAAATATGGTAGCTTGTCCCCCTTCCCCCTTTTTTGCATTTTTTCTCCGCGCATCAATCCCCACTGCATGGCTCATGATGGCAAATATTAAGGGTGGAACCCGAAAGTTAGGCTCTCTGGTCTACAATTTTAAGATGAAGATATACTATAAAAAACCAATCCTGAAAGTGTCTCTATACGACTTTTTATCACGTTTTGACAGAGGTCGAAGAATGATCAGAGACCTCACTTGAATCGTACTCCAAATTCATTGTCAAAGAAAGAGCTTTCTCTTTTTTGCATCTAATTGACCTGTGCAACTGATGACACAGAAAAAAATTCGGTTAGGATGCCTCAGGTTTCGCTCTCTCATCTTTTGTGACTCTCTATCAAAATCTCTACCTCAATTTCAGAAGTGTGAATGACCAAAGTTGCGAAACATACATGGATTGCATTTTGCAAAGAGGAACCACTAGCATTGCAATGATGCTAAGATTGTGCAACTTCATCCTTTGCAATAAAATTGCGGAAATTGTGAAAAACTGTGAAATTTAGATGGTAATTTTTGTCTTAAATTTACAGTTTTTAGCGAGTAAAATAGAAACTATTAAGGGATAATCGTGTTTTTCCTCTAAGACAAAAGAAGTTGCACAATCTTAGCAACATTGCAATGCTAATTGCAAAATGCAATCCACATATGAGTCGCTTTACAGCACTCTCTCGCGCTCTACGACTCCTAACCTCCACTGTTCTCTTTCAAACCACAAATCTTGGGGCATTGAGCACCTTAACATTTCCCTTTCAATCCCCTCCCTACAGCCTTTCATTCACAAACACTTCAATAACATAAAAGCTCTAACTTCTACTCTTACTATTAGAACTATTACCGTCTTTATATATCATCGATTTGTTATAATATTTAATGCTAGGCCACTCAGCTTCAAACAAACTCTCATTTTATTTGAAAGCAGATTGTCTATACCATTATCAAAAGGTTACGAAATCAAAAGACTTACCATGTCATCAGCCAATATGAAAATGATATGTGGTCTTGCCGCGTTGCTTTTCATCAGGGACACGAGGAAAACACTCAAATGAAGAAACAACTGTTGAATCATCTTGAGGGAAATTGATCACAAAAGCTTATTTCGATTTGACACACTATGAAATTAATAACTTCGAAACTTTGCACCGGCAAATTTCACCTTTTGGCGGGCAATTTTCGAAAATATCACACTTGGTAGAGGCACTATCGTTTTCTTCGCAGCTTGATGCACTTCAAACTATGAGACGATGATTTCATACTCGAACTTGCGTTAGTGTACAATTTGCGTGACATTTATGACTGAGAGTGTTAGTTACGCTCGCTGAAACCCTGCTTCCGTCAAAGTTGCTTTATTGCAATTCGCGCTTATTCAGGGCCGATACAGACATCAGCGATTCAGATTGACAGGCGACACTGAACTTTTTTACAGGTGCATTGACGCTCGCTTTCTAATTTCATGTAAGTAGAAAAAAATTACGTGCCCCGGTTTTTTTAAGCATTACGGCCAGTTCACGCAAGCGTTGAGTCATGGTGTGGGCAATGCTATTGGTGGGGTTTTTAGCTGAAATCTATTTCATGACAATGGTCTACGTTTACTGATACGATTATTCTTCTTGCTACGCCCGTTTATGAAATTCATACATGAAAGAAAAATCTCCAAATCTCCGTCGAAGTAATTTGCTTACAAAATTTAAAGAATCTTCTTTTGAGGAACGATTTCGAAAAGAATTATTTCTCTTTTGGGTGGAAAATCTCCGAAAAGTATATATTTCTTGTGCTTGAATGAAATTGAAACTTATCGCACCAACCACCAAAAATATACGCACGGAATTTCATCGGTAATTTCAAAGCAATCCACGCACGAAAAATAAAACTATAGCTTGCTAAATATGGTTGAAAATGTATTAACCAAACTTGATTTCACTTGAAAATAATATTGAAATAAATATTCTCGATATAATCAATAAGCTACCGAATGATTTATCGGTGACCAAAATGATTTATATCCGGAAATTGATTCTCTTTCATCGAATTTTTGATCGAGTCTCCCGAGGGGTGCTGCCACGAATGGTTCTCGATGACCGAACTTGAATTTGACTCGAAATTTAATTTTCGCTCAAGGAATTTTCACTCGGGATCGTGGAAGTTGCCGCAGATATTCCGATGACCGATTTTGAATTTGACTCGAAAAAAGACTTAGGCTCGAGAAATTTTCACTTGAATTTTCTAGGGTCTTCGGAGACGTCTTCCGATGGGGCGGAACTACGTCGAGCCTGACAGGAGGCGCTCGTGGCGCGTGTTAGTAAGTCGCGCGAAAAATCAGAACTGACCGCAATCCTCATTTCGCGCTCCCAGCACCACCGCCTGCCGGCATCACTGATTCCACAGACTGTCGGGCGCCATCGTGAGAATTGCCTGATTGCCTTCTTATTGCCTGGTTTTCTTCTTATTGCCTGATTTTCCTTAAAAATCCTGATTCCCAACCGACCTTTCCGTAAATAAATAATATAATAATTCCAATCAGAAATGCATTGGCCAAACTTCAAAGCTAGATTTCCTCCTTATTGCCTAATTTTCCTTATAATTCGTGATTCTCAACCGACCTTGCCGTAAAGAAAATGTATTCCTAATCAGGAATGCATTGGGCGACTTCAAAGCTAGATTTCCTTCTTGTTGCCCGGTTTTCTTTGTAATACCTGATTCTTAACCAGCCTTGCCGTCAAATAAATGTATTCCCAATAAGAAATGCATTGGCCAAACTTCGAAGCTAGATTTCCTTTTTATTGCCTGATTTGCTGTGTAATACCTGATTCTTAACCGATATCGCCGTGAAAAAAATGTAATCAGAAATGCATTGGGCAAACTTTAAAGCTGTTTTTTCAATAAATTCCCTTCTCATTGTCTGATTTTCTTCATAATACCATGCACTGGGAAAAAAAACACATTGGATCTAGAGTCCAGACTCTTAAAAACATCGACAAGAAAAAATACTCTTGATTCAATCGGATTTCTGCTTAAATCAAAAAGAAATCCGCTCAAATTATGAGGCTTGGTTCTTGATTTAAGCAAAAATCCGATTGAATCAAGAGTATTTTTTCTTGTCGATGTGTTTAAAAGTCTGTACTCTAGATCCGATATGTTTTTTTTTTCCAGTGTGGTTTTTTACCGACCTTGCTGTGAGATAAATGTATTTTCAATCAGAAATGCATTAGCCAAACTTCTCGCACATGTTACAGGAAGCGTATGGGTTTAGAGCAAGGGCAGTCTTCTGTCTTATGTTTGCCTGGTCGATGACAACGATAATCGACTCAGTCTGGTATTGTTGTCAATGTTATAAGTTCAATAAGACAACCTTCGCGCCAATTTGTTTTCTTTATAAATTTTTAAATTATGCAATTTTGTGCACGGCAAGTATGCTAGACATAAAAATCAAAATAAACCATAAAGATAGTTAAACTTTTAAATTAATGGTTTGATTTTCATTCATTTATCACTGATAATATCATTTTAAACAGAGCAGATGCGGCTTATTAAGAGTCTAGTTTAGTTATTACATTCTTTTTTTTTACAAATTAAAAAGTTAATAGAAATATTAAAAACAGGCGCATGTTTAGGGTACACATTTTGGTCAAAGTAGAACAAAAAAACTTAGGTGGCCTGATCAAATTATGCAAAAACTGCCAGAGCAATTTTTCAGGATCTAAACATAAGAGTCTGCCGCCACAGATTTTTGGATTCACGTCCATTGAGTGAACATTACCCGATAAACAGAAAAAAATATGTTTATGGCAAAGAACTGACAACACTTCGCCATTGATCAATAAACTCTGTAGTTGGGAAAATCATATTATTTTCTGCAGCCATTTTACGGTGACATCGGTCTAGACAAACCGCAGCAAAACCTCACATTTAATTACTTTATGTTGACCACTTCCCGTCGTCAACTAATTATTGCTGTCCCTCAAACGGTTTTCCATTTCATTGAGAGTGATCTAAAAGAGCCTTAATTAAACGCAGTCAACACAGGCCCTCGTGATTTATGATTTTAAAGTTTGGCGGGAGATTTTTATTTTACATGGTTTTTTTTTTAAATAGCCATCAAACTAAGTTAGTCTACATATCTTTACAGCCTCGTGAAATATAACATCGACGGTAAAAGTACCAGATCGCGTACATCTCAGTTTGCGAAATTGCAGACTTTCTGCCGGACTTTATTTTTTATAAGCACTGGAAAAAAACCGCATTGGATCTAGAGTCCAGACTTTTAAAAACATCGACAAGAAAAAATACTCTTGATTCAATCAGATTTAAGCTTAAATCAAGAACCAAGCCTCTTAATTTGAGCGAATTTCCTTTTGATTTAAGCTTAAATCTGATTGAATCAAGAGTCCTTTTTCTTGTCAATGTTTTCAAGAGTCTGGACTCTAGATCCAATGTGTTTTTTTTTCCAGTGAGGACAACTTCTAAACGGTCAATGCTCAAAAAACTTCCATGATTTTTTGTCTGTTCGATAAAAACTCAGTGAGGACTTTAAGAAATGATATTGATTCGTTCTCCTTCAAGAAAATAAAATGGGAATGGAAATTTTTAAACACCGCAAACGAGATACGTAGTCTGGCAGTTTTACTGTCGACAGAGCTGGGCCAATCAAGAGTGAATCCTTCAGTGGCCACTCTTTTCCCTCAACGGCAGAGGCGGATCCAGAAAATTGGCAACACCGGATTCCTTCCATTTAAACTTATGTTAAATAATCTATTCTCGTCGGAGCACCTAGCCTTTCCATAAATCGATACATTTCCATAGGTTTAAATGGAGAAAACAATGTTGCCAATTTTCTGGATCCGCCAATGTTCAACGGTACTCTCTCTGTCCCTGTTTTGGAGCCATTGGATCATTGAATATATCAAGACTGGCGTAACCACTAAATCGGTCTATCACAAGCGATCCGGGCCAAATATTCGGGCAAAGCGTCCTAATTTGTCTGCAAAGTCTAGGGTACCCCAGAAATGAGTCGCCGGTCGGTAGAGTGTACTGCCGTGCTGAGGAAAAACGCCGTATAAACATTCGAGAGTTGCCAAATTTCCCTTGATAAAACATGTATTTTTGACGATACTAATGCATAGATTTCCTTGAAATTTTCAGATATTTTAGATTAAATTGCGTGCAAAGTTGTGTGAAAATTTTGGGGGAAAATATTCACAATTTTTCCAGTAATTAGGTTTTTATCGAAATAAACTTGACAACGTTTGAAGGCTCATACGGCGTTTTTCCTTGGCAGTAGGCTGGAGCATGAATCCGGTAGTATTTCTCGAGCGAGTGCCGAATCGGCCCGAAAAACCCGCAACGCAACGCTGAACATTAGAATGGGCCGTAGAGAGAGGCCAGGCATGAAATCTCCGACTAAAACAGACATTTTTGATGTTCATTTTGTTACTTTTTGAATTTGAATGCGAATACGAATGATTGCGTTTTATGTTTTGATTCCTGAAGACCACCCGTTTTCCCTGTCTAAACGGTTCAGTGGGGATATTGTTCATGTCTAGGGTGAATGAATTTTTAAGGACAACTTTTAAGTAGATTTTTTTAGAAAACCAATAAAACTACTGTAATTTACAAGCATTGTACGTTTCATATTAACAAAGGTGTACGACTTTCAAGTTTTCACATAATGACCGATCCCTCCAGAATAGCTCGTTTCTCTGTACGCTTTTGGAGCGGCTCGATTTTGTCGTTCTATCGCGTGGCGCGTCGGCTCAAGTGCACTGGGATATTTAGGCGGAGGAACTCTGCTCGTTAGCCGATTGCGCCGCTTGCGTCAGGCGGGCCACGCCGCACAGTGGATCGAGTCAATTTCAGAGATCGACTAAAACTGCAGATTTTGATGTTGATTTTATCACACTTAAAATTTTAAGGAGTGCTTCTCGAAGAAAATGTTACGAGGAAACCATTGAAACCACCTTTAGAACCTCAAAGTTCTATATGAGCGGAGTAATAAGCGTTTATGGTGATTCGATGGACGCCATATTTTGTGTCAGAACGGCATGCGAAATATCGCATCAACTGGTTCCATCTTTTCAGCTACTCGTCATTTTTCTCCAATTTTGAGATCGAAATTCTGTTGTCAGGAGACTAAAGCACTCACGCACCAATTTTAACAAAGAAATTCAACGTAATAAAGGCGTGGTTTTTTTAGAGGAAAAATATCGCATTCGAGTGCAGTTTCGATATCAGTATCGAATGCGATATTTTTCCTCTGAAAAAACCACGCCTTAATTACATTGAATTTCTTTGTTAAAATTGGTAAATGAGTGCCTTAGTCTCCTGACAACAGAATTGCGATCTCAAAATTGGAGTAAATTAACGAGTAGCTGAAAAGATGGAACCAATTGATGCCATATATCGCATGCCATTCTGACACAAAATATGGCGTCCATCGAATCACCTTAAAGTTTCCGAATTTTGTCCGACCTCTCCTATTGACTCTATCCACTGTGCGGCGCGGCGTAGAGCCGGCTCCGGGTTTTTCTCACGTTGCTAGTGCTGACTGTCTTGCGAGCCAAACAGTTGCTTGAAAAGCTAATTCAGTCGAAAATTTTCGGTAGAGCGAAAATGTTTTAGGCGAATGTTGTTATATAACGTACGCGTACGGCTGCTCTTGTAGCGCTCTCTGGCAAAGACTAACCAGGGCCGGATAGAAAAAGGATCTGGGGGGTCTGGGGGGTATAAAATACCCCACAGGAGATCGGTCGTCCAGGGAGGTCCCTCCCTGAAAATGTTTTTATCCAGGAACCTTTAGACCCTCATTTAATCGATTTTAAAGATGAAAAATTGTGGAAAATTCTTATTGTTCGTTATTTTGCTGGAAACTTATTAGTAAATCATTGAATGAAAAGGGCAACAAATTTTTTGGGAAAGTTTTAGACCAACTCGTGGGACCAAAAAAAAAAAAAAAAAAAAAAAAAAAAACAATAACAGCTAATCCTTTCAGTGGGTGAATATGTAGACTTTAGGAATGTTGTAAATCTTTTTTTCGAACATTTGAGACAGTTTCATTCACAATCGAATCTTAAGTACCGAAGATTTTTAAGTAAAAATTTATAACGTTCCTAAAAAATGAATATTTTATCGGTGAAAAATCGGCAACGGGCAAAGGCTCGCGCGTCGGAACGGCGGTTTTTCTGGCTCAGCATGGCAGAATTTGATCTCCATTTTCCCATTTCTGTATGAGTTTTCATAGCATCAGTGGGACGAATACGTAAAAATTGTGCGCACGAATCTAATGGACTGAAAGCGTATTCCTAAGACGCTACGATTCCACTACCGGCATTAAAATCGAATGCACCGGTCCTGCGCTGAAACGGACACCTGCTGGTGAGAATATTTAAAAACACAGAGACAAGTCAACAAAATAGCCACAGTCACATAATTAATGCACTATTAATTGAGGCATTCATTTCCATAGCGCCACATATGATTGTTTATTTTGGTCATCCACGGCACGAGACGCTTCGTTCAGACTCCAAAAATAATCGGACGAGAAACTGACACATTTTACGCAAAAATAATTCCTCTCAATGCGGGGCATCGTGCTGCCTATGTATGGAAAGATTTTAGTTGGATGAGTGCGTCTTCATAGCTTAATGTTTCGCCGGAAATAGCTTAGTTTTAGTGAAAAATATATCATATCGAGTTTATTTCCGCTGCTTTGCTGTGCCGTACATCACCCATAAAATATTAGGGATCGCGGCAAGAATCTAAGACAGACTTCCTCTTTATTATATTGTCCGAAAATCACCACCGTAAGAATACAAACACGGAAATCTGATTTAAAAAGAAATGATCATACGCTCCGCTATTTAATCCAAATGGGTCAAACGTTTTTTTGTAACGAGAACATCAATCAGGGGTCTTGGGCCGTTTTCGAAACGCATGTGTTCATTGCTTTTCATTCTTTTTACAAGTTTGCTCGGACTATGGTCGATGTGATACTTCAGATATAGTCTTATTTACTTGGGTAAGTTCTAAAGACACCCTGAAATTTTGAGGGTATGCAACCTGCACAGTTTCTAATTGATAGAATTGGCGTGTGAATTTGTGTAGTGTGCGGTGCAGAAGATATTTAAATATTTTGTTAGTTTGATCAAATCTGAGAACAAGTAGATTAAATGCTCATGTTGAAGGAACAACGTCATATTTATATTTGATAAGGTGAGCTACAAAGAATCATTGTCCCTGAGAGCATACACTGGAAAAAAAACACATTGGATCTAGAGTCCAGACTCTTAAAATCATCGACAAGAAAAAGTACTCTTGATTCAATCAGAATCTAGCTTAAATCAAGAGCCAAGCCTCTTAATTTAAGCGGATTTCGTTTTGATTCAAGCAAAAATCCGATTGAATCAAGAGTATTTTTTCTTGTCAATGTTTTCAAGAGTCTATACTGTAGATCCAATGTGTTTTTTTCCGGTGTAGAGTTATACGGAGAACAAGAATGTAGGAATAGAGATACGCCTTCGCGTCAGACGGACGACAATTTTTTGTCTAACGAGTGTAAGTTATATACTGCCACTGTTCATTTTTGTGCAGTTTTATTCGAGGATCAATCAAGGCTAAGATGCATATTGTGCAGCTTCCGCGAGGAAAACAATACACATCCATGAGAAAACTCTGCTTTCAACGCAGTAGCGACTTGGCCAGTACCGATAGAATTCCGGGAAAAGCTGCCACAGTTTGAAAATAACTCTATGATTTCACCTTGAAGAGCTTCTGAGCCAAATGAGGAACAATCCCGCAATTCATAAAAACTTTCGACTTCATAGTTTCATTAGCTCTCTGATCCGAAGCCACGCAATATAGCAAACGCACAATTGGACGTACTTCTGCCAAACGGAACTATGTGCATTGAGATATGAGCCCCGAAACCCATAAACATGTATGCATAACAGGGCTCACGTCATAATGCACTTAGCTCCGTTCGGGAGAAATACATCCAATGGGTCATTTTCAGCTGAAAGGACTGTTCACATTGATTACATTTGTGCTCAAACTATTTATTGTCACGGGAAAAGTGTGAGGGTGCCTAACAATAGGTGATTACTTATTCACAAAAACAGACGAAAGCTTAGACCCTATACCTATTTTTCCCCCTCAACTCTTAATCGTTAATTAGTTGTAAATTACTAAGACAATCAGCATCTATGGTTAGTACTGTCAGAAGAACCCAGGAGAATACATTGAATTTTGAGATTTAGTTGTTTAAAAAGTTTTAAAATCCCGTTGTGTCTTTTAAAAATATGGAGAGTAGCAGGCTGAATTCTGGTATGCTTCTTACCAAAATACACTGAAAAATTTGAATTTTTAAAGAGGTAAATTAAATACGGAGGTTGAGAGAAAATGATCTCTGCATATTAAGTTTAAAGAAAAAGAAGGGTAAGAGGTCACCTTGTCTTCAGGTTGCGACCAACGTTCGATGTCAAGTTTTTATCATCTGGCATTTTTCTTTAACTTCCTCCTACCCTACTTAGTGAAAAGTCTCCCTCCTCTTAAGCCGTTAAAAGCTAACAATTTTGAGCTTTTAAAAGTTTCACCGTAAACTATGCGCACGCCACCACTTTCTTTGTCTGCAAAAGAAAATCAATTCATTGTAGGTCGAGATCAGTTTTTTTTTTCCATTGTTCTTTTATACTGCCGTGAGAGGGTATATCATAGAATTGCCAACTTTTGAAATTGATATCGAAATACAAATACTATCGAAGTCAATCATTATAAGTCAACGGCAATTCCCCGTCGTTCCGTTTTGCTGTATGGACGGTGTAAGTCCTCAACCACGTATCTTGGTTTGCGACGTTGCAGACTTCCTGTCAAACTTCGTTATTTAAATGGAAAACCACTCAACGGAAATGGAGATGTTGCATGTGTAAGGAATTTGCGATTTGACTACTGATTTCTATGTAAAAGTTCGCGAAAAACACGATGGTGCCACTGGTTTTCTCTGAAACCAACTCCCAAGCTCAAAAAAAGCTCTCAAATTGAGGCCAAAATGGAGGGGATATCCCACACTATCCTGAGAGTCCACCTCTACATCAAAGCAAACTCTCCATGCAAAGATAGGGAGCAAATACATTAGCAGTGATGCCGTGCTTTCAGTTTTAGAGTCCCCGAATAAATTGGCAGCCCTGTCAATGTATTTGCTCCCTATCTTTGCAAGGAGAGTTCGTCTTGATGTTGAGGTGGACTCTCAGGATAGCGTGGGATATCCCCTCCATTTTGGCCTCAACTTGAGAGCTTTTTCTGAGCTCGGGAGTTGATTTCAGAAAAAAACAGTGGCACCATCGTGTTTCTCGCGAACTTTTACATAAGAATCAATGGTCAAATCGCAAATCCCTCACACATGCAATTACTCCATTCTTAAAGACTGCCGTGATTTTTCTCCTCAGTGCGGAAACGCAAAACAGTGCATTGAACGTAAACCTAACTTTCAACCTGAGAAAGAACGCCGTATGAGCCTTCAGGCGTTGCTAAATTTCCTTCATTAGTATGTGAATTTTGAGGAAAACCTATAAATATTTTGCTTCGAATTTATCACAGAATTTTACTTTACAGAGCGAAATTATTTGAAAATGTCAAGAAAAAATATTTATAACGCTTTTCGAAAATGAAGAAGGATTCTGGAAGGGAAGTTGCCAATTTACAAATGTTCATGGGGCGTTTTTCCGTTGCATGACAGTAATAAGACCAGGAAAACCGTGTATACGATATACCGTATAAACGATAACGTAACGAGTGGTGCGGATGTACAGAATTTTACTCGTGATCAGAGTGCAATTATTTGAAAATTTTAAGAAAAAATATTCATAACGCTTTTCGAAAATGATGAAGGATATAGTGCCTCTCAAAGCATGATGCCGATTTTTCATCCTTCAATAAAATATGATAAGAGCGGAGATTTTCAAACACCGCAAACGAGATACGTGGTTATGAACTTGCACCGTCGATATACAATTTCCTTCCGGTTGAGGAGGAAATCCACGAATCTTAAAAAAAATGATAACTCCGCCGCAATTGATAGGTAACTGAATTTCCGTGTTGCAGTTGGCTCTGTGACTCCTCTCGATTGGGTATCCACGATCTTCTGAACCGCGAATTTTTTCTGCATATCACCGATGCTCCGAGCCGTGCAAATTCGTTTTGTTCGCGCGTGCTATCGCGGTAATATGCGTAAAATCTGCACATCCGCACCACTCATACGTTCTCGTTCCTAGACTCGCCGTACTTGGGTAGATAAATATAGACGGTTTTCCTGGTTTCCTCACTATCGTGCTCAAGGAAAAACGCCCTATGAACACTTGAAAGTTGCCAACTTCCCTCCGAGAATCCTCTATCATTTTCGAGAAGCTTCCTCAATATTTTTTCTTGAAATTTCCAAATAATTTAGCTCCGATCACGAGTAAAATTCTCTTATAAATTCGAAGAGAAATATTCATAGGTTTTCCTGAAAATTCACATACTACTAAAGGAAATTTTGCAACGCCTGAAGGCTCATACGGCGTTCTTCCTCAGGTCGGAAGTTAAGGCTTACATCCAAATATGCACTGTTTCGAGTTTTCTCCTGACAGGCTCCAAGGTGAATTAATTCGTAAAGAATAGTTCATAAATTAGTACGCAGTGCAGTTTCTTAATAACCTCTTTTACACGCAAACTTCGAAGTTTTATCAACAACCTGTATACGTACCAAGAGGAAATGGGTCCAAGGACTTCAGATTTTATTTACCATAATAACAAGGATATCGGAACACGATGAAACTGTTCAAAATCCGAATGTTGGCATGATGCGTTGCGGCGATTTTGTTCGATTTTCAGTGATTTCCCTTAACTGCATTGTTAGTACAAATACGATCTGCCAAGACTTGGTCGTGGACATTCCTCGTTTGGGGGGGGGGGGGGGCAGGGGACGTCTATTTTTTCATACCAAAAACTGAAAGTTCGCACCAAGTCTGCAGTCTGCAGTTCCAAATCGCACCAGTCTGCATAAACGGCAAAGCCGTTACTCCCATTGAATTTTGAAGTCACATTTTGGAAAAAAACGTCTTCGGTCTTGGGAGGAAAATTGAAGAGTATTCATAGCTACAGAAGAAAGTGATGAGTGATGACACATGTTCTCTTTTAGAGAGCTAAAAAAAACTGGCAATTTTTAAAAGAATTAATGGCAGATGTTTTTTCCTTTGATTTGTAACAGATAAATTTTTTGTACAAGTTGGATCTTTTAGATGGCTTTAAGTACTTACTATATCAATCATAGCACTCGGGCAATTTTTTTGCGGCTTAATTTCATAATGAATTTGATCGATGTCCACAATCACGATTCGGAGCAAAGGGAAGTCCCTTCAAATGAATGATTATGCAATAACTACAGTTCAGCACTATTGGTCATCTAGCCGGCGTTTTGAAGGATTTGATCTTAACTTGCTCTAGCAACTATCGCACGTGGGAGTAAGTCAAAATAGAGCCATCATGAATTATTCATTCATGACTTAGTTATTGAGTGTATTTCATAAATCAATTGAAATTAATAGGGGAGAAGGACTCCCGACTCCCCTAACCCCAAGCTGCCCCCTTGGCCATGGGCCTACATGATAAAAGAAAAAGAAAAAACCAAAAACTTCGATTAAAAGTTTCTTTATGAGGAAAGTTATGGATATTTTTCCTTGAAATTTTCAGGGACCTTAGGTGAAATTCTTAGACCTGCGAGGAGTCTGTGGTCTTAATCTGTGCGAAACGAGAAAATTAGAGGAAAGCTTAAGGTACCGACGTGATGGTTAGAAAAGTGATTGGACTGGTTAAATCCCAAAGGACCAAGCGCAAAAATATAAGTTTTTGACCTTTTGGAGTTTACGTTTGCCTAGGAGTAGAAGTAACCTATGCTACAATCAATAGCATGAAATTTTATTTTTAAAACGATGTAATCGATATAATTGTTTAGTTCAAAAGCTTAAGTACACGCCAAATGACATAATGCTCTCCAGTTTTTTATCTTTAGTTGCATTTTAAGGCTGGCTCGGAAAAAAATAAAATTGCTGAACTAACAAGTTTGTAGTTGAAAACTAGAGTGTCCGATAGGTATCAACATGGATTTTACAAAATAAAATGCTAACTGAATCACCCCCGTGGTTAAAGTAGCTGTCCACACATGTAAAATGTACATTTGAAACATGTCAGACATCTTATTTAACGATTTAATCGTTAAATCAGCAATCTATTTTTCTTGTGTGGGCCCTAGGGGCTTGTTGGTGTCCCATCAAGGAATAGCAGGAGAGTCTGGGTATGATTAGAGAATGAAAATGACATGGAAAATAAGAAAAAATAGGAAACGTAACAGAATGTACATACTTTTATTTCTCTTTCGGTGTAATGCTACGATAGGAATACAATTATCCATAAAAACTTTATGTGTAATTAAACTTCGTCCCTTTGATGTGTATTTACAAACCCAAATCATTTAAAATATGGGGAAAATGCTGGTGCTGTTATCTTATCGTGTGCTTTGGACCCCCGCACGCAGATCCGTATTTCCAGTGTGTACAAACACATAATGAACCAACCAACCGTGATTTCAAAAGCAATGACGAATTCGAATTAAGATGGAATTTTTAAAATGCCACAATAATTTAACAATACTTCCATCCTGCAGATCATCAAAGCAGAGTTCAAGAAGAAACACTAGAAAACTTAAAAATAATCCCACGATCAGACTGATGAAAGCAGATTGTAAATCATCTAGATTACATGGACGCGGCTTCTTACCATCCACTGTCACAGATGATACATCGAATCTTACTTTACTAGGAATTAATTCCTCTAAGGCCTTTCTCCCGTGCCCCGTTTCGAAATACCGAGCAATTATTTCGTTTAGTCTATCAAATACGAACGAGTTTTTCTTGAATGCAATTATCCAGGGATACGTCATGATATACTCTTTCATCAAGTGATATTCAAATTCTTCGTTCATCAAGAGATGCCGCAGAAATATACTCTCTTTCGGCGTTGATGCAATAGGTAGATGCACCAAAAAGGCATCCCTGGCTGCTATTGAGCGTATAACTTCCTCCATTTTTTCAATCATTCCTCCACTAATATTCTTAAGTATGAAGGATCGCTCATACATTCTATCAAGATTGTTCAAAAAAAGTTCGGTATTTACAATTTCGCCAATCACGAATGAAGTATAAAATGCAAGACTGTTGGTTATTCTCTCTCTCAACGCCTCCGATATGTTTTGCCGATTGAAGGAAATTTGAATATCCTCTACATCGAATAGAGTGTCGGTTTGAATAAAAACATCGGACTCCTCCAACATCTTCAATGAATCAATTTCTGTACCTAAAACTCTCTCACTGAGCAGCGTTGTCATGCCACTCAAAAACACTGTAGCAATTATCAAAGCCGAGAAGCTGAAAATGAAAAACAACATTTTACCCGTGCAGAAACGAGCAAGCAGCAGTGATGGCGGACAGCCACAAATGAAGTATGCGTAAACCGTCAAAATCGCCGATGTGCCTTTATAATGATCGAGCTCTCTTTCTGAGTAAAAAACATGAAGAACCTCCGTTTGTAAATACTGGAAAATGGTCTGAAGCAATATATACATGAATACTGTGATCAGAATCAATACCCAAACACACAGCGAGAAGCATTTGAAAATTACCAGACCTTGTGACATGAAACCACTATGTGGAACAGCGATGCACACAGCACCAGTATCAACACCAACAGAAAAGTCTAATTGAGAGTAATCAATCCCATCATAATTGATTCCAATATCAACTTGGTTCAAATCAACGTCAAATTTCAAGTCATCATCATGCTCGATGATTATTTCATCAACACATACTTTATGGTGCAGTTCAGTAAAGGCGATGTAAGGAAAATGTACCAAGAAATTGTGATCGAACTCAGTCTTGTAGTCAAAAATATAGCCAAAGCCCTTGTCCCAGATAAAATTACTTCTGCGTACTCTTAAATTTTTTAAATGCATGTCAGACCAAGACAAGTCGAAAAAATCTTCCTCAGCTTTGTTTCTCTCGGAAACGAGGGTTTCCGTAAATGAGTCGTACTTTTCGCAACCACCAGGATGGCAAATCAATGTTCTTTGACCTTTAAAAAATCTCCAGAAGAATTTAAAGCAAAATATCAGACAGTCGATAGTATCCACATGGGAATGTATGGTTATTCATGGTTTTATTCATCCACTTTTGACAGGACAGTCGAGGCGGTCCATGCCTTTGGTTGGGACAAATTTGAGCAAAATTCTTCAAAATAAAGACAAGGTAGTTTTTGGCATTCCAAACTTTGTTACCATAAAAACCGTGTGTCTCATTGAACACATGGTCCGATAGAATTGATCCTGGTCTCAGTTCTTCACTTGTCATGTTGACATGTCCATCGCACCTCTTCTCCTCGTTGACCCGCAGAAGACGCTCGTCAATTTTGATACAGTACTGAGGTAAGTCCTCAATCAACTTATTTTCATGGTTCTTTGGTCTTGATTCTACATTCTGGTCCGATCCAAACAAAGGATCTTTTGCAACTGTGTAGAATATGAAATTTATCAATTCATCAATGTCCTCAAAAATGAAGATCATATTTTTTCTATGATCACTGATTACCACCCTGTTCATTTCGCTGGGATGAGATATTAAAATAGTCTGTACTGACGCTTCGTGCAGCTGCTTAATGAGGGGCACTCTTGATTCGTCCGACTTGAGATGGACTGTATAAAATAATGATTGTTGCGATTTATGGACTATTTCCTGGCATACGTTGAAGGCTACTGATACCATTGGCTCCCACTGATCGAAATCGGTTCGCTTAAAGAGGGAAGTACCACGGCCTCCAGATATTATTATTGTAAGAATCGGGCTTAAGATGTATAAAGAATCGCACTTTTTTGACAAAATATATCGTGTATTTAGGTGTGCCATTATTTTTTCTTGTATTTATATCAGTCTCTGAATCATTGACGGGTTCACTTAAAGTTTCGTGCCGTAAAATGAAGCTCCAATCCGGAGCACCAGCTGTTGTATATTTGACCGCAACAGTTGGGCCAATCTATTTCCTTGGATTTTTTTAGAGCACTTTTCTCAGATTGGTAGCCACAGTTTTTTCAATTTTATCATTGAAAACAAACCATTAGAAGATTTTGATGGAACTGATCGCCCCTTAATTCGTTGAAAGTTGTATTGTGCCCGCTGTAGTTATTTTTCTAGTATTCTTTATATAAATATGAATAGAAAATAATGTACCGGTGTTGTGGAACCTATATTTTTTAAGAGCTAAGGCTTTGAAAGTAATGAATAAATAGTATTACAATTACATGATTTTTATAGTTGTGATGCGACAGAAACACGCAATGAAAGCTGTCGCGTGATTATGTTTTATTACGTCTAATCGTAGACACATTTTGAATTCCAAGTATTTTCTCATAAAATATTTATAAAATTTTAGTTGTTCTTGTTTGAATGAAGGATACTTTGTTTCAATGTCAATAACTAAATCTGGAAGATGGACGATGGAGGGATTGTAATAATAAGACATTGGAGTCAAATTCACTCTTCAAGCTATGTTCATACATTGTTTTTATGATAAATGATAACCTACCAAACTTCCGAAACTCTTTGCCACTCTTAACTTAAAAATCTAAATTTTTGTATGTACACCCATTTTCCAAATTCTTTGTAAAGACGTTAATAGCTTATGACGCTGAATGTCTTTAAATAAATTAACTAAGTAACTGTACTCTCCGCACTCTAAAAGAAAGATCCTTCTATCCGTTTAGAACTTCTGAGCTCAATTCACAGCAAATAATTTGACTTTACGAGTAAATGTGAAGGTTTAAAGTATTCTGAGTAAAAACCTACCTTTGCTCTGGTTCAGGGCGTAACACCAGGCACAAACTAGTCTGTATTATAATTTAGGTCTCGGCGCGAAACTCGTTGATTTATCAACTTCGTCAAGGACTATCAAAATGTTTACCTTGTAAATATAGTATTTGATGTTTTCTCATTTCAGCAGGCGATAAAAAGGGGGTATTTGATGGCACGTGTTCTACTTCCTGGTTTTACATGTTAGGAATATAAACTGGTAAACAGAAATTCACTGCAGTTTGAAGTCAACAAATAGACAACCCTAGTGGCACTAAGAAATAGGATACAAAAATAAATAACAGCTAGAACGATTCATGGATTGCATGACTATATAGCTTTCCTCATGGAACTTTCATATGCGCAACATTTTTATCAACGCTTAAGTGGTATAAAAATTTATTTGACTGAAAAGGCGCATTGAAGGAGTAAATCAAAGATTTTTGTCTCCACGTGCAGTCGAGATAAATTTTGCTTAAAAAAAGAAAAAGAAAAAAAATGAGTAAAAGCCAATAATTTCTAATCTTTCTGTTTTCAATTTTTATTTACAGTATAGTATATAATGACTGTTGTTGTTACATACTTTTGGCCTTAAACCATACTTATTTGATGAGGCACCTGTACTGTTACATTTTTGCGAGTGTTATTTTCAAAACTACCTTAAACGATGAATTGTCGTTGAAACAATATTTCAAATTGTAACAAGTGCGGCTCTGAAGTAAGTAAGAGAGGAAGGAATTGACAAAAAATGATTTAAAAAAAAAAAATTCTAAAAAAATTCAAAAATTTCTAAAATATGATTATTGCTCCGTTCGTAATCATTTTTTTTTTCTTTTTTTTTTTCGCACAGATGTCTGTTCATACAGTAGACACAAAGTCTGAAGATAAAATCTTTTTTTCAATACCTCACCGCCTGATCGGCTAGGTGAAAAAAGTAACGAAAAATATTGTTAACAGCAATGAGCCCTTTTACAATGATTTTATACATGGTAATAATATGTTCTATAAATCACTATTCCGTAATTTTCCACAATTTTTTCCATCAGGTCGAATTCTCATTATTCAGATTTTCAAGTGTTATCTTGCATTTACTTTTAAAATTAAAATAGCACCGGGGTTCGATTACGATGTTCTTTGAATTTTGTCCTTGTGCATGTAAAAATTCTGAATGTGTGACTGTGATGAATCAAAATTCAAAATTAAGTTCATTTTAGTAAACAAAAAAATCAGTAAAATGCTCATTGTCCCTCAGAGGGGTCCTGCCCAACAGGTCGATTCCAAAAGGGGATGCAATGAGACTATGATAAAACTGGGTATACTAACTGAAAAGAGTCGATTCGTACTCAATTAATTTTAGCGAAACGAATTTTAACATTTAAATTTTCAGGTTTTATCAGACAATACATTTTAACCAGAGGTAATATCACTGCAACAGCTTGTTTGAATCTCAACAACCATTCGCGTGTTCACTGAATTGGAAAAGCAAAATTTAATGATCCAACCAACAAATCACACAACTCAATTTTAGCCTACTCTTAGCGTGACCCGTCAAAGAAGAAAAACTTCGACAATTCTTCGCTCCTCTGACATAAGGGCGTATCTCAATTTCTTTATGAGCCCCAGAAAGTATTTCGTTATACGGAGCATAGGGGTCACGTTGAAATCGAGACACGCCCTCGTCGAGCGACGAATCGTCGGCCTTTTGCCTTGCCTTGTATACTTGCAAGGCACGATAGATCATATTTACAAGATGAGCGATCAGTCTTATAGTGAGCGCAGTTAAAAAGAAAATATATTCTGTTCCCATGACATTCTACAAAGTGAGCAACACTATTCGTCTTCACTTGAAGTTTATGCAAAACAACATTTGGTATAATACAACGTAAAAATATGTTCATGCATAAAAAACATATCTGCGTAGTAAATGTATACGTGATACTATATTTGTGATGAATTTTAAAACAGGTAAAACAGTGTTTTCGACTAACAAGAATCACCGCCGCACATTGAAAACCGAGTTATTAGACTCAAAGATCTAGTTTAATGAGCTTTCAAGTTTGGGACTATTAAAGTAATTCACAGTAGATGAGATGCTTAGAAATATTAAATTCGTTTCATTTTAAAAGAGAGATGGTCTAGTTAGTTAGTAAAAATGTTCCAAATTTTTTTTAACTATATTCACAAAGACCACGCCGAAAGTTGAGCGTTTTGAGTTCTCATTTGAACGTGCATCGGGTCAAGATGATGTCCAGCAATATTCCTCCCACCTGAATCCCACTTTTGACAGAGCGGTGCATCTGACGCGATCCATGGTTTATTGGTAACGAAGTTTTATTCAAAAATGGAAGATTTAAAAATTCCTGAAAACGCTGATTGGAGTCATCAAGAGGTAATCGATGGGGCTCTACAAAAGTTTTCGGTCCAAAATTATAGTAAAAAACACACATGACGGGAAGTTTGGAGCTCAACTCCAAAGTAAGAAATTGAGAAGGCTTTTCAAAACTGATCAAATGGAAGTTCATCACACAAATTACGTCACTTGTGTTTTTGCTGTTTCAACTTTGCTGATTATGAAAACTTAATTCTCGTTTGTTAGTTGATTCCCGGACTTCCAGCGGGGCGATTTGTTTTCTACGATCAATTTGAAACGAAAAAGTTTTGCGCGGCGTTTTAATAATTGAACTTATCTACAGGCTTATTGTACTCTGAATGGGTCAGTTGTGCTAGTCACAGAATAGTGTTTTAATGCTTGATTTTTTTAGATCAGCTAAAAATAATAAAATATGTATAAACAGCAACTCCTTAAGTTCAATATTTACCGAGACATCGCGCTTTGAAAAATTCGGTGTATGACGTCATCCACCGCGGCAGCGACATCGTGACCCCTTCGGTTTCTTCCACCTTGCTTTCGTCAGAAGGGATACACACATTTGCACTGATCACTCAACGTGAAATTCGGATGAAAGCAAGTTGGCAAAAACAAGGGTGTCATTACCGCGGTGCATGGATGACGTCATAACCCGAATTTTTCAAAGCGCGATATCTCGGTTAATATTCAACGTAGAAATGTGCTGTTGGGACAGATCTTATTATTTTAAGCTAATCTAAAAGAATCAAGCATGAAAACGCGATTCTGAGACCAGCGCAAATGACCCTGACCCATTCTCAACCATTCCTCGAAACTAGATTGAAAGTGAACTCGATTTCGTTTTCAATGTGGGAACACAATATTACTTCAACAGTGCGTGGCGCGTTGCCCGCGTAGGGTTTGCAGGCGCTTTATCGGCCGCGGAAGAAGTTCCTCGGTTGCTCGACTTTGGATGGGTCGACGAAGAAATCGGCCCAGTTTGTCCACGTGTTGTTGTGGAGCGCGGGATTTGCTTTGGGGTCCAGTGGTTTGTTCCCCGGTCTCACTGCTGATCTCCGGTAGGTGGCCAGCATCTTCTCTATGTCGTCGATGATCTCTCGGAATTCGTTCCGTCGATACAGGTTGAATCTGAAAACGGAGTTAAATGCTTAGTACACTGAAAAAAAATTCTCGGCGTTTTTACGGAGGTCCGTTGGTACCTATACCATCTCACTTTTTTTTACCAATTATTGGTAATTTTACCAAGACAGACTAGTAAGCTGACCTAAAAACCGGTATTTTTACTGTTTTTTTTCAAGTATGAATACCACTTTTATTAGTAATCAATTCCCGGTAACTTTGCGATTTTATCTCGGTAATTCTACCACAGTCGATAAAAAATATTGGCGTTTTTACCGAGGTCCAGTAAAATTACCGAAAAAGTTCAATAATTTTATCGAGATTTCCTTCAATACATATTTTTTTCATCAATTAAAACGAGAATAATCCATACAGGATGTGCAAAAATTTCAAAATCATGAGTTGAATAACGCTGACTCTGCCAGATTAAATATTAGAGCCTAACACAAAGCGGAGCGGCGACGCACTGGCACCTACAAACCTAACAGCAGCCTGATTGTTGAAATTGTTTGTTTGTCGGGACGACATAGATGATACAGGTTAAAAGGCGGAGCGTGATTGGTTGGCTATGTCTTATCGCTGTTTTGTCATGCCTATGTCGGGTTGAACACACGACAAGCTAACGGCACCTTTTAAGTTCCCGAAAGTATGTCGTTCATTTCACCTGACAAAGGCACGACAAAGTAGCGATAAGACATAGCCGACCAATCACGCTCCGTCTTTTAACCTATGTCATGTATGTCGTCCCGACAAACAAACAATTTCAACAATCAGGCTGCAGGGATACTTCACGCATTGCGCAACGCTTGAAGTATCCCTGTTAGGTTTGTAGGCGCCAATGCGCATTTCGCGCTGGCTGCCCGCCTGCCGCACCGCAGCGTGCCACGGCGCTTGAGGCAACTATTTCACACCAGAGGTATTGCACAGTATCATACGAAACTGAAGGCGCTCTAACATATTAGGAATGGCAGGTATCCGTCAAAAGTACGGAGCTTTCCTCGCAAAATAAATCAAGATACTACGGCCCAAAAAGAGAGCAGTGGTCCAAAAACTCACTAAGTCCTAGCATCCATAATTAGTGACGTTTAGCATACACTTCATCGCCTGGCTATGAGTTGCTTAGTCGCCATCGGCTATACAATTTTACGCAAGAGAAAGTACTTAAATCGCAAATTCTCTACACATGCAATAGCCCCATCGCAGAAGTTAAGAAATACGAGTCATAGACCATTTTCAGCTCCGGTATTCCTTTCGGATCATTCAAGACATCTCTCGTCAGGCCTGAGCTCTCAATCCATCAGTGGCGAGGGCCTCGCCGCAAGGCGCGAATGGTCGATTATCGATGTTTCCCCGCATTTAAAACTATGGTAAAGAATCGATTATTAAGTTGTTCGTTGCGGACACCCTGTTCATCGATCCTTTTTAATGGTTTAAACGGAAGATCAATCGATATTTCGCAAAGCAAGCCATGTTACTGCTACGCATGGAAGCCAACTCCATAACACAAAGATGATACTCCCTATGGAATCGAAATCAGTGGCGTGGCGTGAATTGCGATGTATCGATTGTTATGCCATTTAAACCTATGGTAAAGAATCGATTATTAAGGCGTTCGCTACGAACACTGTTTATCGATCCTTTACTATAGGTTTAAATGCCATGACAATCAATACATCGCAATGGACCACTACACAAGGTACGAATTTAAGCAATCTGATTCATGTTTCTGAACCAGAATTTTACGTAGAAAACGATTCACACAACGAAAATTACTGAAACCAATCCTAACGAAGATATTAACGTTTTTATTTCACATGGGTTACGAGGAATTTGAACTGCCCGCTCACAAGAAACTCAAAGCTCTCCGTGAGCCAAATTGCGCACTACAACGGTTTCAGCAAGCTTCTCAACCAAGCAATGTTCATTTCCCGACATGTATTTTTCAAACTATAAGCAATTTGCTGTAGCTGAGCCAAAGCGTCAAGATGAGGGTGCTAGATTTTTATATCGCAGAGACTGTCATGATAACGTTTAGCGTGCGATGTGAATCACGTAGAGCATTGAGTTTTCATGAGTGGGTGGTTCGAATTCACACATCAAGAATCATTAAATATCTTCGTGAGGAGTTAATTTCGGTAATTTTTGTTGTGCGCATCGTGTTCTACGTGACATTTACGTTACGAAACAGGTATCAGAATGTTGAAATTCGTTCCTTGTCTAATGGTCCATTCACGTCACGCCACTGATCGAAATGGCTCGACGACTCACCTCTCGCATGGATCCGCGGAGATATCAAAGAGACAAGGCTCCTTCCGCGGCCGGCAGGGTGTGCTCTTGATGACGTCATTCGGGGAACACCTCACCGTCGCCGCCTGGCGCAGATCCGAGACCTCCTGCCAGCTGGGTAACGAGAAATTTTCCTCGAGGAGGGCCTGGGAGATCGGGCTCTTCAAAATTCGGGTTGCGTTGTAGCTCGTCGCTGTCGTCTGCTGCGAGTAATCCGGCTGAGGGTCCCACTTATCTAGGTAGCCCAGGAGCGTTGTGCCTGAAAATGTGCAGAGATTTTTCATTATTTTCCATCGCTCGTCAACCCATATAGAGTTATCGTACCTAGTTTTTGTATTGAAAGGCGGTCCTTAGGAGGGCCGTCCTTAAATTACGTTACATTACGTTCGTTACGTAACGTTACCCTCTAGGAAGGGGGGGTGGGGTGGGATCGAGGAGAACGTTACGTCACTTTCTTTTTGCGTTTTAAAAATAGGGACCTACATTACAACCCTGGTAAAACTTGGCGATAAGAGCTGCGTTTCAAAATACCATAGAAATTCTTACAGCCGGCTAAAGAAGGCTACAGAAAATCATATAGCTGGCTGTAGAATGCGGAGAAAATGATGCGGCCGGGCTATATGAAGCGATAAAAAATTATGCAGCCGGGCTATATTTCCTATCGCCGGGCTTTACACTTTATCGCCTGGCTGTTGCTTTTTCGTCATCGATTATAAAAGGCTATAAAAAATTGTGTAGAAAGTGCGCTTTGGAAATCATTTAGTTTGATACGGAACCACCTTAATATTTACAAAACACGCGTTATATTTTCCTTTAATACATATTTTTTTCCATCAATTATAATGAGAATAATCCATACACGATGCGAAAACATTTCAAAATCATAAGTTGAATAACGCTGACTCCGCCAGATTAAATATTAGAGCCTAACACAAAGCGGAGCGGCGACGCACTGGCGCCTACAAACCTAACAGGGATACTTCACGCATTGCGCAACGCGTGAAGTATCCCTGTTAGGTTTGTAGGCGCCAATGCGCGTTCCGCGCTGGCTGCCCGCCTGCCGCACTGCAGCGTGCCACGGCGCTTGAAGCAACTATTTCACACCAGAAGTATTGCACACTACAGGTCTAAGTACGCTCCGTTATAAAAATGACAATAACTAGGAGAATTTGAGTACAACTCAACAGTTTGACTTTATGGATCTCATAAGAGATCACAATGTTTTTCACCACGAGAAATGAAGAAAATAAAAAATAAAATATATTGCAGGTTTTGCGAAGCTCAATAGGTCCCTTTCTATCCCAAAGTTTGTCAAAATCACAGCATGTATTTTAGTTCGTAAGCTTTTACAAATAAATGGAATTATATAAAATTCAATAACGACTATGGCTTTTGTTTTGCAACTTTTCCCTTGAATTACATGTCGTTATTTTTACCATTTCTTAATATTATCTGTAAATTTCTCTGAGAAACTACTGATATTTTTAAGGCAAGTTCTCCCTTGGTTCCCTAAAATTTAAAAATATATTAACAATAATTAAATTAAATTAAAAAAATGAGAGAGCGTGCAATCCAGTTGCGCTAATTTTGCCTAGAGATGACCGATTGCCATGATGGGTACACTTACCGCTGACGTATTTAAAAGCACCCAGCCGCAGAGCCTCATATCCTGTGATATCATCGATGTTTTGAAGGACGTGCTTTCTCGAACATGGGGCTCCTCTCCTGATGCAGTTCCAGAGATCCACGCCGTCAATCTCACCGAGCTGACTCACATCTCCACCTGCAGGATCGATACACGATATTTTTTATCCAGACAGATATTTCACAGCAGCCCTAATACTGCTGTAATAGACGCGGTATCAAGTCAGAAGTCAGACATTTCAATGACTCCGTCTGCAGACTAGGTAAAATATCTACTTTTTTGCCAAGTAATGAGTTGGATTGCATTTTGCAAAAAGGAACCAGGAGCATTACAATATTGCTAAGATTGTGCAGCTCTTTTTGTCTTGGAAGGAACACCTGATTATCTCTAATCAATTTCTATTTTACTCGCTAAAAACCGTAAATTTAGGACAAAAATTACCATGTAAATTTCATATTCTTTCAGTATATAAATCGTAATACCGCAATGGGTGAAGTTGCACAATCTTAGCAACATTGCAATGCTCCTGGTTCCTTTTTGCAAAATGCAATCCAGTTATTTAGATTATGTAGCATCGCGTCCATGATATTGGACTCCATGCTCACCCTTGATAAACTTGCCTGCTCATCTCGTCTAAGATCTTGGACTCCATGCTCATCGCTAAACTTCTCTCTTCTTTGCTTGAGCATGGAGTCCAATAGCAAGTATAGACCATTCTTAGTTTTAAAGTTCATCATGATAGAAAATCGTATACTTCTCTTATCTAATCTAACTTGAACTAACCTAACCTAACCTAACCTAACCTAACCCTAACCTAACCTAACCTAACCTAACCTAACCTAACCTAACCTAACCAATGCATAATTCTTTTACGAAAACACATTTTTCGTCTTTATTTTACAAAACTTGTCTTAATAACTTTTTGGACCATATGCTCGTGTGTTGTCAGAGAATACCTGCATCGCACAATTTTGGATGCTATGCTCACTTCGATTTTTCTAAAAAAATTATCCCTCATTAAAGTGAGCATGGAGTCCAAGATCTTGGATGTGATGAGCAACCGAATACCATATAGGTGAGCATGGAGTCCAATATCATGGACGCGATGCTACATTACCGTTATTTAGACGTATTTCTATCTAACAGAACTATGTGCAGGTGGGAAAGATGGGGTGTGCTCGTTAGTGCTTGAGCCATACGAATGAATGGGAATGATAAAGCTCCAATGACGTAGCCGCCGCTTGAGTAGCCATTCGTCGTCTTTAACTCATGAGTCCTTTGCACAACGCTCTTGACACATGCCCACTGCTCATGACTGCCGCATTCAGTCGGCACACAGTTCCATTTGCTGAATTAGAAAAGCGGGACTTTACATTCTGTCAAACGGATCTATGTGCACACTCCATGAGCTGTGGGCACGTGTGAGGTGTGACGAGCGTTGTGCACAGGGCTCATGAAGTTAAAGATGACGAATGGCTACTGAAGCGGCGGCTACGTCATTGGCGCTTTATCATTCCCATTCATTCTTATGGCCCAGGCACTGACGAGCACACCCCAGCTTTTCCATCTGCATATAGTTCTATTTGATAGAAATACGTCTATTTCACCACAGATTTTTGGAAATTTCAGAATCTTTGGGTTCATCAACTTTCTGAGCGAACAGCAGGATTAACGGAAAAATAGATAAAGGACCGTTCAAGTACTACGTAACGCACTTATGGGGGAGGGGGAGTTTACGCCAGCGTTACGGCTCGTTACAAGGTGGGGAAGGGAGGTCAAGTCCAGCGTTACTTAACAAATCCAAGCCAGGATGGAAAAAACTTTGATAAAAATATACAACAAATTGAAAATCCCGCCGATAGCAAAATTTTAAGGAAATTAAAAACTTGGTCTTCTCGGACATTCGTTTCCTTTTATATTTCACCATTATTTATGCACTGGTAAACTTATTAAAAATATTTCAAGTGCACTTTTTCGGTAAAATTACGAATATAACAAATCTATTCGTGTATTTTTCCATCTCTGTTGATCTCTTCCCGTCGTATTTCAGCGCACATTCTTGAAGAAAACCGCGATTTTTTTCCAAGCTGTTTTCTCAGCGTTTTCTTGATTTTTTCAAAATTAGGGGGGGGGGGGTTGGTTAGGCTAACGTTACGTATTCAAAAAGAGGGGTAAAGGGCTGCGTCACAGGTGCGTTACAGGGGGAGGGGGGATAAAAACTTGGAAAAGGTGCGTTACGTAATACTTGAACGGTATCGGAGGAGCAGTTACCTTTTCGGATCACCATCGGATGCCTCCAGTGGCGTGGCGTGCTTTGCGATATATCGATTGTTATGCCATTTAAATCTATGGAAAAGGATCGATAAACAGGGTGTTCGCAGCAAACACCTTAATAATCGATTCTTTACCATAGTTTTAAATGGCATAACAATCGATGTATCGCAATTCACGCCACGCCACTGGTTGCCTCTTTTTATAAAGGTCCATTTTTGTTTTACAGTTCATTTCACTTTTCTCCCAGGATTTTACAAAAAAAAAAAAAAAATCGGTAAGAAGTATCTTCTTTCTCTCTTGTCGTCTTGGGATGAGGCCTTGTTTGTTAAGTCTGGGGGGCCCCCGAGTATAATTCTCGCCACGAAGTCGCCCAATTATATGAAGCTTAATCAGGTCTCTCCACCCTTAAAAATTATCACTCCGCAATTTCCATGGACTTATAATGTAAATTTTAAATTAAAACAAGGATTAAACATTAAGTTATACATATTTTTAATACATATTATGAGCTACTTTGTTACTTATAGTTAAATATTGTACAATGGTCAGGGCATGGGTATCTTTGTTAGAGTCTAGAGCTTTAAAAATTCAAATTGAGGAACTGAAAAACAGGTATTATTTCATAAGCTAAGTACACATTTATTATTTAAAAATAAACCCCAGAGCTTATACTCGTGCATAAGTTTACAAATGAACCTTAGAGTTCATTTTGTGGCTGTGATGCTAATTTTTTTACTTTAATATCCCCGCAGAGCTTACTGTGGGTCCAGCACGAGTTTACTCTCCTCTTACTTGCATATTGTTTACATCTTTGTATATCACAAATCAAGGGTTGAATTTTTGTACCGCTTGTCTTAGGGCACAGCGCCATCCATATTCCTCAGAATTTTCATGTCGAAAAGCATTTGCTGTCGATACAATTGTTTTTAATATCATCCAGCCCAAAGACTGGAAGGACGAATAAATCGGTCAACATGCTCAACAAATTTTTAGACACGACTTCCTTTCAGTACATCAACAGTGAGCTCCACAGCAAACGCTATACAACTTAAACTCCAGCCTATGCCGAGACCCAAAAAAGCCGGTTGCAAATTGTGCATCGTAAACGCACTCGGTTGGGGATCACGGTTTTTTCTGATGTCTTCTAGAAGATAATCATCGACTAAATCTGCTTGTTCTATAAAGTGTTGGGTGAGGCCCAGCTCCGTATACAAAGCTAGCTTCCGTAAGAACAGATCGGACAAGAAAGAGTTCCTTTGAACGTGGGGAAATATCGCGTAGCTCAGAATGCACTCTTCTACTAGATGGAATTCTGTGATCATTTCCTTAAACAAGTGTTGATAAAGCGCAATGCTATCTCGATGTTTGTCCTGCAAATTTGAAACCGTTATCTCAACCGCGTATGAGTCCATAATCGATCGTAAATTGTTTGAGATTTCAGAGACTTTCCTCACGTTTGAACCCATAATTGAATCGAGACGATCGATATAACGAGTGACGAGATCGATATATCGATCGATATATCGATATATCGATATAGCGTTTTCTAGCATCCAGGACCAGGCAAACGTGTTGGTGTGATTGAAAAGGAATAAGTTATCCTCATGTTCTCGCCAAACTTGCTCGTACTTGAACAGCTCTGTGGTTAGTTTAGCCCGCAGGGATTCGTGAGAGGGGTCATGTTGCAGGAGCTCCGAAGACGTCCCCAAATCAGGTGTCTGTATTTGCAGACCGGAATTATCTAATTCCTCTTAGGTGTCTATCTCCGGGTATCGCACCTGCTTGGACAGTAAGGTCGTCATCTTGCTCTGAAACACGGTGACGATGATCAAAACGAAGAGAGACACGACTAAAAAAAGGATCTTCCCCGTTACGACTCGTCCGAGGAGCACCTTTGCCGGTCTCCCAACCATCAAGTACGAGTAGACATAGAAGACCACATTCGTATTCGCAAAAGAACTCTGCTGTGCGGGCGAGTAAAGCCGGTCGAACAGTGTCCTTTGAGAGTGATGGAAAGCGTACAGGGCTGAGTAAATTGCGAGGATGACTATGAGAATAACCGCCCAGGTTTGCGAGGAGAAGCACTTGAAAGGCAGGAGAGACGGCGGTATGAAATTGCTGTGCGGCGTGGCGAAACAGTAGGAGGCAGTGCGGCTAGCGACGGCGAAATCGAACATGGAGGGGTCGTTTCCCGGAGCGATGGTCCCGTCGAAAATGAGCATGTCGAAATTGCGTCTTTGGGCCTCCTCCGCGAAATTGATGTATTCGCCGCCTTCTGGCATCCTATAATGCGCGGTGACAAGTACCTCACATTGTAGTTCCTTCGATATGTCGCGCGAGACCTCGTGCAAGGCGTTGAGCGATCCCCAGGATAGTTCCCCTTTGTACCTGTACACCTCCGATTTGAAAATGAACGCCACGTTCAGCTCCCCACGCGGCTCCGGTACGAAAAAGAAGTAGCTTCCACTCGTTATATCGATCGTCTCGATTGATTTCATGAACGGATCGTATCTATGGCAGATGTGTCCCACGCAGACGACAGTTCGGAGACCTCTGAAAAAGCGCCAGAAAAATCTGAATACGAAATGCAGTCGATGGCTGACCTTTTCATCGGGAGACAGCATGAAAATGACGTAATTGTTCGAGTTCCAAACGCTGTTGACCAAAAGACTCTTCGTGAGGTTGAAAACTGGGTCTGTCAAATCCAATTCACCGCTAAGCTCCGATGGGTCGATGCGTATATCGAAATCGCACGTCACCGTATCGGGTTCGTTTTGCTCGTCGCGGACACAATAGTTGGGCAACTTTCGTGAAACGTTGTTTGGAACTTCGCTAGATGGTAACCTCGGCGCTGTATCCAGGATCAAACTTAGTATTTCATCAAATTCGTTGAGGAATATAATTAGATTCTTCGGCGTTTTTCCGACTAGCGTGCGTTGCAAAAGACCTTGATGGGCAATGGAAATCGTCTTAATCATGTTTTTGTGTAAATGTCGGATGAGATCGTGATCTGCGAAATCTGAGTTCATACTCAGAACGTGAAATGTAGTGATTCCGGAGAACTCTATGGTGCGCTTGCAGACGGCAAGTGCAGATGAGAGGAGTTGTTGCCTAGTAGCATTGCCAGATAACTGGAGTGCCTCAGGTTGTAAGTAAATCCAGGCAAACTCTAAATAGAGAAATGCTTTCAGTTGAAAGCTTAAATTCATTGTTCAAAATGGCGAGTAAACTCAATTAAAGGCGTAGAAGTGGTGTGAATCAGACACTTGCAATTGGACCACATTTTGCAAAAAGGAACCACTATTTCTGGCTCATTTTAGAAACAACGTATATGCCATTGGTTTCCCTGTGCAGAACGGTGGTTTTATGGAAGAGTCAGAAATAGTGGTTCCTTATTGCAAAATGTAATCCAATTAAGCTCTAAGTTATTTTAGTCTCTTTAGTTACCATGAAGTATGAATTTTATCGAATTATGATTACTGCCAGTATGAATGAAATTAATGTCTGGGGCGATATTTAGTACATTCGAGTTTTGAAGAATATATTTTAAGGAGAACTTTTTGTTCAAGGTCGGTTATAGTTCTCTGTTATTTATGAGTCGAGGTTTATATAATATGGTTGTAGGCAAGACATCATGGTATATGCATAAAAGTGTTCTTTCTACTGAATTTTTTTTGTCCAAATAAAAACGTGACAATTTTTTTTTAAAAAAAAAAAAAAATATTGTAGGCTTGTCGCACGCAAGCAAAGCTGTTTTGTGGTCAATTTCACTTGATACTTTGAACTTTGAACTTTCTTGGCTATTAAATATATTACAGATGCTCAGTGGAAATGATGAGCGATAAAACAGCCCAAAAACAACGAAACAAAATCCTCTGACTTAATATTTAACCCTCGTCACATATTTCAACCTTCTCTCCGCCTCATAAATTTTCTGATTATTGATGCTCGTTAAATTTTGAAAATCAGCCTCTGAAGAAATAACTTCCAATCGACCGCACTTGTTAGCTGAAAAGTTGACTGCAATGAACAGGCAATTATTCTCTTAATGTTAGAGGAGAGCTAAAAAAAAATCCCGAATTATTATTTCCAGACACTAAATTAACAGACTAATGTAATCATTTCTTCAATTTTGGAAAATAAACTGTTAACATTTTCAATGAAATTTGCTGACCTATTTCTCGGTGAATGTTTTGGAGGTTGCACAATAGAGACCACATTTACATTGTATACATTCCTCGTGAATTGAGAACATAAAAATCCACAATTGAGCATTATATTGATATTTAATTCAAACATGTTCGACTTTCCTCGACGAAGACGCACTATGATATTTATCTGAGGTTTTTCCTGTCAAAACACTTCAGCAGTGACCTACATAAACATTAAACTAAAATAATTTTCAAAGGAAGATTGAGTGTTTATACTTTTAACCTACCCGCAGAAAAGGCTCTTCAAGAAATGCTAAACTCACCTGCCGCGGAATATAGTGTAGGCAACCAATCGCCTATGTACACAAGGTCGGTTGAGACCCGATGAGGTTTCATGATGTAGGGGCTCCACACACATGCAATTGTCCTCAAAGCACCCTCCCACGGTGTTCCTTTTTCCTGTAAAATCATCCCAATGCACATTATAGAATTTTCGCACGATTCACAGAATTTTATTCCATCGTTCATCATGACAGCTGAGCAAAAAATATTAAGATCTATTTGAACCCCTACCTGGAGCGAAAATGATTGGTTAATGTTGAACACATAAATT
Organism: Bemisia tabaci; assembly: GCF_918797505.1. Lineage (NCBI taxonomy): Eukaryota > Metazoa > Arthropoda > Insecta > Hemiptera > Aleyrodidae > Bemisia > Bemisia tabaci. The sequence continues at coordinate 11,966,839 of NC_092802.1, read as the reverse complement.
TTCCCGCTAAGATGATCGAAAATTGGACGTATTTCTGTCAAACGGAACTTAGCGCCACAGGGTGAGGAAGGTAGAGGGGGGCTTGGATTGGCGGGGAAACTGGGCGTCGGGCTCATTCGTTCCTTTACTCGCAATGCTTTTCCATGGCGCTTAGTTCCGTTTGACAGAACGCGCTATCCGGTATTCTAAATTCCTCAAAAGGAACTCAAATTGGCACTTAGTTCCAGTTGACAGAAATACGTCCAATTTGGTTACAGAAACCGAGCTTTGGTTCACCTCACGAAAATGCGGTTCTATGACTAAAAAATTCGGTCACGTGAACCAAAAAAACTTTATTGTTCAATATGAATCAACCACATTACAACGAATCTGGGTATTTATAAAACATTTTAAGATCATTTCGTGCAATACACAAGTACGCACCCTTTCACCCTCCTCCACATCTAGAAGGAAAAAATAAATAGGACATCGAAGTTAACTTTCTGTAACCGGGATGTTTTCCTAGTGTAAGTGTAAAATCGATGCAAAATTGGGAAAAACCTCGATATGAACTAATGTGATTCGATCGACACCGATTCGATAAAAAGAAACCACGTGAATCGATCGGGAAATCTATGAGTCAATCGACAGACCCGTAATTCGATTGACAAACTCGTGAATAAATCGAGTTTTGTCGATCGAACCACGCGTCGATTCGGTTTAACGTTTCTATAGATTCATATCGATCGAATTGATACCGGTTTTTTAACGATTTGTCGATCGAATCGGCATCAATCGATTCAAGTCCATCCAATTTATACCGGTACAACCAACTCAGTGTGATAAAAAACGACAGCGCTTGACTGTACCCAAAAAGATATGACATCAGGAAGGAATCGGCGCACGGTGGATCGAGGCAATAGGAAAGGTCGGGCAAAATTTGGAAACTTTAGAAGCTTAAAACTCCGTTTATACAAAACTTTGAGGTTCTAAAAGTGGCTCCATTGGTTTCCTCGTAAAATTTTCTACAGGGAGCACCTCTTCAAATTTAAAATTTGACGAAATAAACGTCAAAATTTGCAGTTTTAGTCAAAAATTTCATGTTCGACCTCTCTAATTGACTCGATCCACTGTGCGGCGAATATGTTCCTTTGCGAATATACCGCGCGCGAAAACCTTCGTCGCAGTGCGAAAGAATCTCAAAAGCATAGAGAAGTTGTTAAGTTCAAAGCTTATCCGAATCGGCAGATTGAGGTGTGGGTAGATAAGCGGAAACGAATGGAGGGGTGGGAAAGAGAGGGGGCATAGAAATAGAAGAAGTGAGCGCTCCAAAGTGAGAGAAGGTTCTCGCGAACCTCAAACAACTTGCGATCGCATACAAATACTCGTACATTGGTGATGGATCGATTCGCAGGAGTGTTCGCGGAACTTGAATTTGTAATACAATCCGGGAGGGATTAAAAACGCCTTCATTCTGACTCGTATGCAATCGGATGACAGTAACATATTTGCGGAGCTATTAGTTAGAGAAGCTGAATTCGTTTCCGAACTAACTTTCTGCTAGTTTCAGAGCGTCTTGATGCTGGTTCGCATGAATCATTCACTTCATTTGCTCGCATAAATATCTCCGAATTTTGTTGAAGGGGCTTATTTAGCACAAGAGCGCTGTGTGGAATGGAGACGCCATAGGAAATTCAAAAATTGCCAATATCTATATGCAAAGTATAAAGATTCCTCTTTTGATAGACTATGTCAATGTAAACAAAATTGGACCACGTTGAACAGAGAGGAACTACTCCACTAGGTTATTGCCAAATTTGATTAGGCAATTTAATTTTTTAAATGAAAACAGTTGTGCGGATTTTTGTGCAAATTTTAATGAATTTTCTGCATAGAACGAAGGGAATTCCTTAAATTTTTAAAGGAATCCTCTCAAACGTTTTGTTTTGAAAAGGTAAATTGCCCAGTTTAATTTGACAATAGGTAACGAGGCTTGATTCCTCTCTGCTAAACGCGGTCCTATCGCAGATGACTTGGGTGATAAATCGTCGTCCCTTTAACGCGAGGGCGTATTTTCATTTCCTCATGAGCTGCGGAAGGCATAAAATTACTCAAACACGGAGAATAGGACTCTGATGGGAATGGAGACACGCTCTTACGTCAGAGGAACGGCGAAATACGGTGTCTTAATGTAAGTTCTTAATCGCGAAGACGTCACCTCGATACCTATTACAACTATCTGCCATGATAGCGAAGAGAGCAGTAAGTGTCAAAATCGAGTTTCCCTAAAAATTCATCAATACTCTTTCACATGAAATCACTGGAATTGCTAAAAATGTCAAATTCATCAAACTTGTATCAAAACGAGACATGAGAGAAAGCCGCAAGTGCGCAAAAAATGACGTAGTTGTAGGCAAAACAGCAGTATGTGACTATATTCCTCCAGAGAGCCAATGAAAACATTGTTTTCAAGTTAAGTGCCGTCCTCTTCTGTGAATTTCTAACCTGAAGATGTGTTTATTATGTGTCCAAAACGTAATCACGAAAGCATCCAGAGGATAGCACTTACAGCTGTCTTGCCCTAACATTAACCTACAATGAAAATGAAAAATACCCTTTTTATGTAATTGAAATAAAATCAGTCGATTTTTAACTATCCAAACGATATCTAAGAGTCTTTCGAAGATTAGTGGCAATTTGACAAGGAACGGAGGCTTCTCTGAATACAATTTTCCGGTCAAAAGCTTCTGAGCCCGTTTTCTCAAAACTTAATTTTTGCACTTACTGCTCTCCTCGCTATCACTGCAGCTCTAAGTGCTCGGTGCGGTGGCGTTTGCGGACGTGGCGTTTGCGGATTCTAAGAATCGGGTGGCGTTTGCGGATTCTCATATTTTGACGGTGGCGATTGCGGACAGGCGGAACAGGGCCGGTGGCCTTTGCGGACCAGAGAATTTCGGCGGTGGCGATTGCGGACGGAGGGGTAGGCACCTACATATGCTGCCCCCCACCCCTGCGCTGTATATTAAACAGAAAAATTACTGGAGAGGCTCTGGATTCCTTTTCGTGGATGTAGAATGAAAAAAATATTAGTATTAAACATTAGTATTATATTAGTATAAAAACATATGAGCAGTGAACATACAGTAAATTTTAAAAAAAAGGCATATCAGAAATCGCAAGAAACTGAAAAATCGTCAGTTTCAGTCCATTTTTAGGATGAAAAACATGTTGTAAATTCTAGTCCAAAATTACTGAAAGTCAAAAAATTAAAATGTATGTTTCCATTTTTCGTATGTAATTTTTTAGCTTTCAGTAATTTTGGATTAGAATTTACAACATGTTTTTCATCCTTAAAATGGACTGAAACTGACGATTTTTCAGTTTCTTGCGATTTCTGATATGCCTTTTTTTAAAAATTTACTGTACGTTCAATTCTCATATGTTTTTATACTAATATAATACTAATGTTTTCTACATCCACGAAAAGGAATCCAGAGCCTCTCCGGTAATTTTTCTCTTTAATATACATACTAATATAATACTAATGTTTTCTACATCTACGAAAAGGAATCAAGAGCCTCTCCGGTAATTTTTCTCTTTAATATACAGCGCAGGGGTGGGGGCAGCATATGTAGGTGCCTACCCCTCCGTCCGCAATCGCCACCGCCGAAATTCTCTGGTCCGCAAAGTCCACCGGCCCTGTTCCGCCTGTCCGCAATCGTCACCGTCAAAATATGAGAATCCGCAAACGCCACCCGATTCTTAGAATCCGCAAACGCCACGTCCGCAAACGCCACCGCACCAAGTGGTCAATGTTCTAAGCGGACAAAACGAGACATGGAATAAGAGCGTGGAGAGAAAACTCACCCCTTTCAAAGGCCAGTTGTTGCCGTGGTTGACATGAAGGCCGGTAGAGGGCGCGCCGTTGTCCGAGAGGAGCACTACAATCGAGTCCTGGAGCATGTCGTTCTCCTTTAGTGCCTCGATCACCCTGCCCACAGAATCGTCAAGATGGGACACCATCGCTGTGTGACCGTACAGAATTCTCAGCCTCGCCATTTCACACACGGGGTTCAGTCAGTGGCGATTTTGCAAGTTGGCAAAACTGTTTTTTTTCCATTTAATTCCATAGAAAATATCGATTTTATGTACACATGTAAATGAAGGGTAAACAGTGTTGCCAACCGTCAAGAATTGCCACTGACGGGGCTTAAGGTGGATCTTCAACATTTTTAAGAACGAATCGATATTTGATAGATCAATTACCAGTATCTGGATTTTAGGAGATTTCTGAAAGAATTTCTGATCTTCATATCACATCACGCATCAGTACGTCAGGTATTTTTCATAACATCGGGCCAAAAATATCATTTTGAAATAGCTCTTAAGTATTGATCGAGTATCGAAACGTTATTAAAAGTGCTGCAAATTCACTTTAAGTGGATTTACACTTCATTTTTCAGCATACATGGATACCGCATCGATTAATCCAATTATATAATGCCATAAGGAACTATTGTTTTCGGGTAATTTTAAAAATAACATATGTGCTTCCAGGTTTTCTTGGTATATGGATGATTTTATTAAATTAAGAGTAAAAACTGATGTAAAAAATGCAAATGAAGAAATGATGGTGGTCTTTGAATGCAAAAGGATGTTCAATAAAACTACTTTTATTACTAATTATATCACAAACCCGGTTTTGAAATATTTCGTGGAACAGGGTGGATCCCTAAATTCTAAAGTTTTTCTTTTAAGTAGAAATTGTCTTGATAGAATATACCTTTGTAGTTTTGGAACGTTGAATTCAATTAAGTAAATCTACCTCAAGCACTGGCATGAACGGAAAATTTTGATGCTGTTAGCATATTATGTTACTGTTGTGGTATACTATATTTAATGAAGGGGTTTTTTATGCGTTTGAAATTACATCACAAAGAATTTGTGCCTCCATTAAAGCTTTCGTTTTCCACGCAAGATTTTGAAGATAACACATACATACGAAGTTTTATTCTGTTCAGACATATCGTATATTGGTCTATTTCATCTTATATTGTCCTTTAGCATATCCCTAAATCTTTTCTCCACTTGCCAATCCTATCCATGGGTGCCACTTTCCTTAACCACAGCGCTAAAAATCCTCATTTTTTAAATGGATCAGTTTCGCTGGTCACAGAATTGTGTTTTGATCCTTGCTTCTTGTAGATTAGATAAAAATATTAAGATCTGTCCAAACCGAAACTTTCTACGTTCAATATAAACTGAGATGTCACCCTTTGAAAGGTCGGAATTTTGACATCATCCGCCGCGGTAGTGACACCTATGGTTTCCTCCACCTTACTTTCATTCGTGTTTCACGTAGAGTAACCAGTGCTAACGTGTGTCTCCCTGACTGATAAAGCCAAGGTGGGAGAAACCAAAGGTGTCACTACCGCGGTGGATGACGTCAAAAACCCGACTTTTCAAGGGAAGATATCTCGGTTAATATTGAACGTAGAACGTTGCGGTTCGGACGGATCTTAACATTTTTAGCTCGTCTACTAGAATCAAGCACCAAAACACAATTCTGTGACCAGCGCTACTGACCCATAGAGTATCTGTATTGAGAGAGTATGGCTACTGGTGTTACCACCTCTAATTGGCTCAGCCATCTTAGGCTGAATGGAGCCCTTAGGACCCAAAAATGGTGGACGCCATAAATTAATGTAATGTAAAATGACTCAAAATGTAGTTTTCTTTGCTTATCGTGACGAGAAATTTATCCAAATGCACTATTGCGACTTCTTTACATATTTTTAAGGCTAAGCGTATGTGCAATTTTTGAGAAAAATTATCTTAGATGTTGTAAGGTTGGCAGCAAGTGCGGTTGGTGAAAACCGTCAAAAGTTGGCGATGGCCCCCCTCCCATCCACAAAAACCAAAACAAAGCACCGCCATTTTTGGGTCCTTAAGCCTCGCCATGGGGCCCAGTGGCCATACTCTCTCAATATAGGTACTCTATACTGACCCATCGAGCTTTTGAGATTACTCACCGGCATATATCCTTCTGTTGGGGTCTTTGATGTGCTTGAACCTAGCGATGTACTCTTGGGGTGCCTGGAGGGGGTTCTCATAGTTCCCAGAGTGGACAGCCGCATGGGAGAGGTACAGGAAGAAGGGTTTCGACTTGTCATGCCTCTCGATCAGTCGCTGCGCCTCGTCTGTGAACAGCGTGGTGGAGTGGTTGCCTACCATACGCACCACTTCCATGTTCCGCCGTAAGTCGTAACCCTCGTATGGTGCAAACTGGTGATAACAGACATGAAACATAATGAATATATTTCATTCGATGAAAAAGATGAAAAAGTATACCGAAACACGCTTATTGTTGAATAAGGTTTAATGGCTTGGATGCATTTCAAGCTTAACCCATCTTCAGCAAGCACTTAAAACAAAACACAGAAACAAGATAATTACAGTAAAGAATTGTCACAATGCATGATGGAGAAGAATATCGAGAGGCAAAGCGAACTAAAACACTTGGGAACTGGTCAAAAATGAAAAAATGTTAAAAAATGTTAAAACCAGTGGGAATAGCTGATAGAGTTAGCAGAAAATATAGTAAACAAAATGACTAAAAAAAAAAAGCCATTAAACCTTATTCAACGATATGCTTGTTTCGGTATACTTTTTCATCTTTTTCATCTTTATCATAACAGCACGCGAGATGCGTTTTTCCAGTTATATTTCATTCGCTATCCACACGAAGAAACAACAGTGGTTGTGATATGAACACTGAAAAAAAAAGATTGGTAGAATTTACCATTCCTTCACGCTGTATTTCACACAGCGTGAAGGAATGGTAAATTCTACCAATCTTCAAGTCGATTCTGCCAGAGGAATGGTTACCTGTACCAGTACATAGTAACGTTTACCTTTCTCCTGGCAGAAATGACTTTAAATTGTCGCTGTGTGAAATACAGCGTGAGCTAATGGTAAATTCTACCAATCTTTTTTTTCAAATATATCAAAAAAATATTTCGAAATATCGAAAATTTACGACGCGATATTTTCGTTTCAATTTAAATAATTTCCGAGTCTCTGAATTGTCACCATGAGGCTACATATTTTATCTTTAGTAATGGTAAGAACTGGAGCAGAAAATCAAGAATAATGGCACGCAGTCCTACATCATTCTTGCGGTCTTATAAGCGCCAATATGCGTTTCACGCCATCTCGTCGACCGCACTGCGTTTGGCGCAATGTGAGAAGTATCCATGCAGTCTTGTAGGCGCTAATATGAGCCGTGCGCCGACCACACTGCTTGGTCCAATGCATGATGTATTCCTACGATCTTGCAGGCGCTAATATACGTTTAACGCCGGCCGCACTGTGTCTGGAGCGATTATTCGAACTCGCGTTATAGAATAATCGCGGAATCGAATAATAGAGCTTAAAAGGCCCATGTTGTGTTTCGGCGCCGCCATATGAGCATTCCAACGTTGCCTCGTTTCTCCCGATTAAATATTTTTCCGAGAAAAGTTAGGAAAGTTCTTTATACCCCCGACCATTGTTCAATCTTTTCACTTCATTTATCATCAGACGGCAAGACATCTATGACTTGTTAACAAACTAACCTAAATTAGCGGTAACATAAATATGCGTCTAGTTTCAAACTGTGTCCTGTTTTGCCAAACTTCTACTTTAAAATGAAATTCATTTTAAATTTGCGCATTCCTGTTAACATATGTTAAGGTTTCTGGTGGCACAATCCTCACGCCTTTTTCGCGCAATCCTCATATATTTTCTTAGACCCTTCGCGCAATCCTGGATTACCGCTTTACAGCTACGATCTAGGCTTAAGGAACCTTAATTTTGCTGTGATATTCCTCGCTCTGACGCGAAGTTTCTTTAGTTGCCTGTTTGATCCGAGCCCATCTAAAGTCAAGGATTTCAATGCGCACAAGCGAGAGTGTCACCTGCCCACCATGCATTTACAGGGGAAAACTTTCTAACCTATTAAAGACAAAATAATCAGTGCTCTAATATCTTGTTCACTGGAAAAAAAACACATTGGATCTAGAGTCCAGACTTTTGAAAACATTGACAAGAAAAAATACTCTTGCTTCAATCGGATTTTTGCTTGAATCAAAACAAAATCCGCTTAAATTAAAAGCTTGGTTCTTGATTTAAGCTATATTCTGATTGAATCAAGAGTACTTTTTCTTGTCGATGTTTTTAAGAGTCTGAACTCTAGATCCAATGTGTTTTTTTTTCCAGTGTTCTTAAATTTCTTAATTTTACGGTTTTTTATTTCTCACCTTAATGGCTTGTAAAGTGCCGATGATGGCTAATTGCATGGGCGGATCCAGCAATGTGGCAATACCGGATTTCCTCCATTTAAGCCCTTGTTTAATGATCGATTTCTGACCCTGTTAAGAATCGATATATGTTCATAGGTTTAAATGGAGAAAAAAAATGTTGCCAATTTGCTGGATCCGCCAATGTGCAACATTCGTATTAAATGTGTGAGTAGAAATCTTCAAAATAAGTCAAAGAATTTAAAAATATAACTCTCTGAGTGTACACATCGTGATTTTTGAGCCACGTTCAATATGCAACTCTTTTTTTTCGCTCGGGCAAAATTTTGAAATAGACCATTCTGAAAAGAAAACTTACTGATGCTTGCACGTGATGAGTGTAGTAATCCTGGAATCCATTCCAGAAGCCAAAGTGCGTGTCGAATCCTCTGAAAGTTGGAGTATAGTTCTTTTTGTAAAAACCTAGATGCCATTTTCCGATGGCGTGGGTTTTGTAGCCGAGTTTCTTGAAGTATTGAGGCATAATTATTTCGCTAAGAGGTAGTCCCCAAGGTTCTGGCTCCATGATTAGGTTATGTTGCAAACCTGGAACATCGAACAAAGAAAAATTCATCAGCCGTTGATAATATAAACAATCACAAAAATGTTGTAGACTGGTGGCTGTAATAATTTACAAGGTGAAACATTTTGTAATTATGGATCTTGTCAAAAGAGTAATCATAAACGGCACTAGGGACTTTTAGCGGAGGGAAGGGCGCCTCCTTAAACGGGATTTCCGGGAGTCTTCTAATTTCAAAAAGTGATCCAAGGGGCTTCTTTGTGAAAATTTTGAAAAACGAAATAGCCTCAGGAGAAATGTTGAGCTATTCATACAGAAAAATCATCAAAATACAATTTCAAAGATGAACGATACATTAAGCATCATGTAGCACAATCTCGCACTTTTCTTGAGAGGAGTCAGACAGTGTTTTTGGGGGAAGAAGAGGAGGGGCGGGTAGGCCCGCCGCACAGTAGGTCGAGTCAATAAGAGAGGCCGGACACGAAATTTTTGGCTAAAACTGCAAATTTAGATGTTTATTTCGACACATTTTAAACAAGGCGTGCCTCTTGAAGATAATTTCACGAGAAAACCACTGGAACCATTCTTAAAACCTCCAAGTTTTGTTTAAAGGGAGTTATGAGCTTTTAAAGTTTCCAAATTTTGTCCGATCTACCCTATTGACTCGTTCCACTAAGCTCCGGCCTCCCAATGGCTCCGCTTATAAGTGTAATTTGAAGAAAATGTACCAATACAAAAGTGGTTCGGAGGAAGTTCGTATTTGTTTATTCCAATGGCTGAGTTGATGAATCGATTTCCATCTACATAAAAATATCGTATTAACCTTAAAATATCGGTACTTCAAAACTTATTCGGATAATCCATTTTGCTACTGATTAACTCGCAGATAGTTAATTAATAGTAAGGTTAATTGGGTAAATTTCTTCAAGGATGGCCGACGTGTTGTTTCTTTATGACTGATCTTGACCTTAACATGTTTAGAGCGACCGTTTTGATTTTTCCTAATTAGTCACGAAACCGTTCAAAGCGACCATTGTATACTCAATTTAATGAGAGAGCACGTATGCATGACATAGAAAAATTGAAAGAGCTTCAAAAGAATCGGTCACAAGAGGCGCGGTAAATTCTCATGGAAAAAACTATCATCCGCACGTCAGCGGTTTCGGAAATTAATTTATTGGAGTAATTTTAAAATCTGTAGCTAATGGATACAATTAAAGCGTAGAAATGTTTCAAATTAAAGCGTTCAAACGGGATGAAGTTCGACTTCAAAATGATTTAGAAGAATGTTTTTAACCGATATTGTTTAACAGTTTGCTGTAATATTTGGAGGTAAAAATACCAAGAGAAATTCTTTAATCCCTGATTCATACATGTACTTTCTTCAAAAAGTATCGTAAGTCAAGTCGAGTTTTTTTTTTTTAAAAACATCCAAACAATATACCCCGTTTAGATAACGGTTTTATTTATGTCTACTTCACTGGTGCATTCCTCGATGAAAGGTCACGGCACGCATAGTAGATAACCTCGAGGTGTCGAAAACAACATTTACTTTTATTGCTCACTCTTTTTTGGAGGAAGATTGAGGAAAGTGTGCCAAATACGGTTACACGACGGTATAGCATTATTTAAAAATAATTCAATCCCATGTCATCTGGCTGCTCAGAATGACAAATAATATGTCTGAATTTGAAGTGCATGAAAGACATTAGTTCTTTTGTTTTCAAGCTTTAGCGTCTGAACATGTACTATGACGTATCAATGATGCATCTCCCAAACCACGTAACTCGTTTGCAGTGTTTAAAAATCTCCGCTCCTATTTTAATTATTTAAAAAAGAACAAATAAACATCATTCCTTGAAGTTTTTTCAGAATTTATTTCGCACAGAGGAGAAAAACCACGGAAACTTTGGAGCATTGACGTTAAGTAGTTCTCCATCCAAAAAAATAAAGTGTGACAGTATGTCTGGAACGTCGAAAACTGAGACACAAGGTTTGGAAGTTTCACTATCTATATTCATGATCACTAGAGATATTATTCATTCTGAAAAAATTACTTGTAGGGCCGAGAAAGTTAGGAACTGTCTGTATTGAATTTTTATTTTTGCTTTTTGGTGTAGAATTATTAATTATTTCCGATATTATTAAAATGGGAAGAAATTTCAAAATTAGCAATATTTTCTACCACATTTGCAATAAATATACATACATAAATACTAGCGTTTCCTTACCTGTATGAATAGGATACTTTCCAGTGAGCAAAGCACCCCTGGAGGGTGAGCATAACGCTTCACCATAGTGCTGGTTTAGGATGACCCCACTGTAAGCTAGGGCATCAATATTAGGGGTCGGAATCTGATCAGACCCATGAAAGCTAACGTCATTCCAGCCCTGAAACCAAGAAAAGTCGTAGTGAAATATTTTGACCTAATGGACAAAAACAACACGCATGGGGGATTTATTCCTATGTAATACTTATCAAAATTCAACATTCAGGACTTTATTTACAGAACATTTTCTTCCGACTACATATGAATAGTCACATTTTAAGTCGCCATTCACAACAAAACACTGAAAAAAAAATCTCTGTGTATTTACTAGGAAAAGGGTAAAATTACCAAGAATTCAGGGTTCTATTTGATCCCAGTTATTTCTTGGTAAAATTACCATTTATGGAATTGGTAATTTTACCGAGAAATTTCGGTAAAATTATTGAACTTTCTCGGTAATTTTACTGGACCTTGGTAAAAACGCCAATTTTTTTTATCGACTGTGGTAGAATTACCGAGATGAAATGGCAAAGTTACCGGGAATTGATTACCAATAAAAGTGGTATTCTTACCTGAAAAAAACAGTAAAAATACCGGTTTTTAGGTAAGCTTACCAGTCTGTCTTGGTAAAATTACCAATAATTGGTAAAAAAAGTGAGATGGTAAAAGTACCAACGGGCCTTGGTAAAAATGCCGTGAATTTTTTTTTAGTGATAGCTAAAAAATAAGTCAACTAGTAGTCACATTTTTACCTCTCTTTAATTGAATGACTACACTAAGTACTATCTAAAAGCAATCAAATCTGTTATTCATCTTCATGCAAGTGTTAAAAAATTGAGTTACATAAGCATTTCTTTTGTAAACAATTAGTATTTTTCAATGTATCAATTTTTTTCAGATGTTTTCAAGTTTTCGTTATTATCCAAATAGTGCAGGGAAGGGGGAAGATTAGACCAGTCTCACGTGATTCAAAAGGGGGGAGGGGGTTGTGAGGTTGTTTTGCGGGTTCCGTAGGCATCATAGAAGGAGGGGGGGGTAGAAAGTCGGTCTAAATGCTTCACATATACTTGAACGACCTCAAAACCTGTTTCATTTGAGTATTAAAAATCATTATTATCAATACTACTAAAAATAACCATAATCTTCCTCCTCTCATAAAGGCTTTCTTGCAATAAATTATAATCGTTTGTTCATTAAACAATTTTATGAGCTAGAAAATTGTGCTTTGGTAATTCATACGCAGAGTTCTTTCCTCAGATAATCACAATTAACTTGATTATCATTATCGCGCTTATAAGTCACCAAGTGATCATCTTCACTACCGTGTTACGGAAGAGAGCCGTAAGTGCACTGCAGTGCTACGGAAGAACGTCGTATGAGCCTTTAGACGTTGCTATATTTCCCTCGATAAAATACGAACTTATACTAGACAATTTTGAATATTTTTTTTCAATTTTTCCGACGATTTTGTTCGCGCAGTTCAATCTAAAATATTTGAAAATATCCAGGACAAATATGCACAACTTTCATCAAAAATGAATATTTTACCTTGGGAGATTTGGCAACGTCTAAAGTCTCATACGACGTTTTTACTTAGCACGGTAGTGGAGTCCAGGTTGAGCCTTGAGGCACATAAGAGCATGTGCCAACCATGGCTCATGCAGAAAAGCACTTACGGCTTTTTTCGCTATCACGTCAGTTTAGATTGTCCGCGTAAATTCTCTGAAGACCACAATGTTGTTAAGCGATAGGTATTTTCAAGAAGATTGTCGTTGAATTGTTTTTAAATCTAGTCACGACTTGAATCTCCTTGATTGGCCGTAACGGTATAGTTAACTTGCGGTTTCCTACCGCTGCGTTGACTTGAGTCGTACAGACTCTTACGGAAGATACGATTCAGAAATGTACCTCACTGATGTCATGGGTACTTTATGACGGGATCAGATGTGAGCCTCATATTACAGAAAACGTTTCGATCATCACAAACAACTCCTTCATTTGAAGATTTTTTGCGGGGCAGAATTCACTCCTCGGGTTGAGTGAGATTTTACTAAGCACATGGCAAGTTTAGGCATCGTGATGTAATTTTTCTGGCTTGTGCGGTATCGTCATGTTGTCTTAGCCACAATGACAAAATTCTTGTCACGGCAGTAATTTCTACGTTTGAGTGCATATATTTGCAAAAATTATGTGATGAAACAAAAAAGTGTTTGGCATGATCGTGAATAGGTTTTAAGGAACGTAAAATTCCTTTTTTTTCTTTAAAATAAAAAAAAAAGTATTCATATAACGAAGAAAAATTACGGAAGTTGACGATAGTGGTAAAAATGACGTTTGGTGGTTCTCCAAGTAAAAAGTAAAGTACGACAGAAAATCTGCAACTCCGCAAACTGATAAACGCATCTCTGAAGTTTCACCATCGAATAGTTCACCAAAAAAAAGTATGGCAGATTTTACCATATTCTGACACAGTAATACGAGTATGGTAATAAACACCAGACTTTACGGTAGCCTGCACCATATTATGATAAGTATCACCAGATTTTTGGTGAATACTACCATAATTTTCGTTATTTTCACTAAAAAGTATCACTGTGTAAAAATCGAGTAGACTTATAGTAGATGTTACCATATTTTTTTTCAGTGTTCCCTTCGGTTTAAATGTGTATACACGAATCTCAGAAATTTACAAAACTAAGAAAACCCTATTTAGTTTGTAACTTTTCTCAGTTTTTGATTGATCTTTTAAGTAAATATTAGGGGGCATTTTTGTACATTTGCAGGAAATATCTTTGAAAAGGCCAAAAATCACTTAAAATTCTATGAAATGTTATGTATGCTCAGTTGCTTTTTGAAAAACAAAACACGTGTTCTCCCGGTTACACTATCGCAAAGATACGCGTGCGAATACTGTTTTCTGGAGATTGATATGAGACGACGCGACGTTACAACGTCGCTTTTCTGACTTGAAGGCGTATCTCTATTTTCACATGAGCCCCAGGAAGCATAGAGTAATACGGAGAACAGAGCTCACGTGGATATTGAGATACGTCGTTACGTCAGCGGAGCGACAACAAGAAGGAGGGAAACTTAGAGGCGTCTGTGTGATGCGGTGAGCTATCTAATTGTATCCCAGTCTTAATTACATGGGAAACGACTGGCGAGGAAGCGCTGTTAACTCCTCGTTGAAACCGGTGAATTGAATGAGATGGCACACCATTATACTCACCATCGCGTGAATCACCTGTTGAAAACGATAGTAAACGGATATTTTTCAGCCTAAGTATTCTGCTGCGAAGATCGCGGGACGTAAATAAGTTTTACCTACTCAAACCTTGCTTGTTTTGAGGTTGTATTTATAGTCAATTTTTATATTGTTAGTTGCCTAAGAGAAGCTTATGATTGATATTGTGATTGAGAGAATTATTCTACGGGTCGGTTCTTAAACAGATCTCTTCAAGCGGGGCTTGAAGCCGACACTTTAAGCCGTGAGGAAACAGAGTTTAAGGTAGTTTTAATCATATTTTTGAGGACCAATTTTGATAAATTTCAAGTAAATTTAAAACAATTATCTAAAATATGGTTAGGAGTGGGAAGATAATGAATAATTTTTAAAAAAGGTTTGAAAACAACAGTATAAATTAAGGTAAATTTGGCAAATTTTAAGGTAAATCCGTATTAACCTAAAATTGTTTTAAACTAAGTAATACGCCGTTTTTTTAATATATATTTGTTTTACATTTTTCAGTGGAATATCATATTTATTCCTCGCTAATATTCATTTGGATGATATGCATGCTCTGTAGATACTGATTGTCAAGGTATGATGTTCTTCAAAATTGCCACTTTTTCACACTATGATAAAGCTTTCAAGAAACTCTTTTTATCTAAACGTAAACCATGAATCTTTTTTCTGTGGAAAGAAACTTTTTGGAGAACAAAATGAATTACCACCACGAGGCGAACATACGCACAACACATGTTTTGTTGCCTCCATTTAAAAATTACGTCACGCTGTTTGATTTCTTTTCTTATCCAAATACCAATTAGTGATGAATCCTAGAAAAGTGCCATCTCGCGTCCATTCTTCAGCTTATGTTCTCAAAAAATCGATTTTGCCGTTAGGGAACGCAGCCTCGTACCTTTCCTCGTGAAGTGAGCTCAGCCCCCCCCCCCCCCCCCCAAAGAATGACACATATTGCATGAGCGGCCACTGAAGTGAATATAGGAATTTACAATATATACTTTTCTAGAGGTAGCACAGTCGAACTTCAACTCGAAATCATTTCGAAGTGTGTATTACATTCCGCTCTTACTTTCATACCCATGCGTTGAAGTCACCTTGAATGACGTGAAGTCTTATTGAATAACGAGGACCGTCATCAAACCCATTCGACCATTTTCCTCCCCCACATGAATCATGAATGCATCCACCGCACTATGTCTACTTTCATACCCGCGTTAAAGTCTCCAAGTCTTTTTTGCTAACAAGAAATTATCAGCTCACGCTGTTTTGTCATCCGTCATCTAACCTTGTTGGTTCTTTCTTATGCATTTTCCCTTGACCCTGCAGACCGTGTAACAGCGCTGAGAAGGCCCGAGAGCTAATATTACAGACTTTGGGTCTTTTTGGGGCGAGGTGATGGGCCTGTTGCTAACTTCAGTCAAAGCAAAAAGAAGAGTTATTGCGTAAGTGGCCAACTGATCGCGATAAGCGCATCAAGAAAGTCTGAAATGGACGTATTTCTATCAAACGGAACTATGTGCATTATGACGTGGGCCCTGATATGCATGTACAAGGTGTTCCAAAAGTCCAGCCCCCCCCCCCCTCTAACTTTTGAACGGTTCGAGATAGAAAAATGAAACTTTGGGAATGTCTATCTCTCAAAGAGGACCATCTTTTAGGGTGGTCAACATTTTTGCTCCTCCTTAAGGGGGAGGGCGGGGGGCTTCGAACTCCTTTTTTTTTTCAAATGGTAACCCCTATCTTGTGACACATCATTGAAAATTACTTTCAAAATTAAGACTATCGGCGCAAACTGCAGATCAATATCTTAATTTTTGACCGAGTTATGATAGGTCAAAGGTCAAATTTGACCTCTTTTCAAGAAATCATAACTCCAGTTCAAATTACCGTAAAGAAAAAATAAAACGGGAAAATTTACCAAATTGTGTTCGCTTTCGAGTAAAAATTGCAGAAATCACTTCGAACTAATTTTAAGGGGGGGGGGGGTCGGACCCCCAAATACGTCGATTCAAAGGTCATTCAATTTTCCCGCGAAATAAGCCAATTTTCCCTAGATTTGCCTCCACATTATCTCAGTAGGGTCAAAATCAGTTCAACATTACGTTGGCAAGTCCCCGAATTTCGGGAAAGTTCAAAAAAACGAAATTTAAGGTGATGAAGTTTGACCGTTTAAATTTCGTTTTTTTGAACTTTCCTCGAAGTGCACAAAAAAGTGTGAAAAAAATGTCTACTCACCAAGTCATCGGCAACGATGATGACGATATGCGGGGGTTTGGGTCTCTCCTGGGTGGCCGGGCTGGAGGGGGAGAGGGCGGCCAGGCCCAGGATTCCGACTCCGAGAAGATGGAGCTGGATGCTCATGGCGCCGCCGGCCGAGCGGCGCTCGCATTGGAGCCGGCGTCGCGGCAGTCAAGGTCGCGCCGGAACCTGAAACCAAAGGGCGCCGGTTAGTCTGGTCAAGGTGCCTTGAGTAACGCATCAAGAAAATATCCAAATAAGCGTGCGTCAAACAGACGGATCGCGGAAAAAAAGTATCACAACCCCAATCGGATTGCATTTTGCAAAAAGGAACCAGAAGCATTGCATTGTTGCTAAGCTTGTGTAACTTCATCCTTTGCAGTAAAATTAATGAAATCATGAATAAATGTGAAATTTAGATGTTAATTTTTGTCTTAAATTTACAGTCTTATCGAATAAAATTAATAGATAATTAGGTTTTTCTTCCAAGACAAAAGAAATTGCACAATCTTAGCATTTTCGCAATGCTCATGGTTCCTTTTTGCAAAATGCAATCCAATTATAATGCCGTGCTCAGGCCCGCCACAAGGGGGGGGATACTGGGTCCCTGGTACCGGGGCCCGTTTTTCCCGTGAAAAACCACTACGAATTCACATGCAACCCTTGTTTCGTAGGAAAAAGTGAAAAATTGACCCTAAAAATTTCGCAAAAGGTGAATAGATTTTCAGAAACAGGCTAGGTCATTGTAGAATTCTTCTTATATTTTCAAAGAAGTATACTTCCTGGAAAATTTCTATCTATTTGCAAGATTTATAGTACAGAGGGATATTTTTAGTAACTGCGTTTCATTTTCTTCCGTTGTCAGATGCTAAGAGTCTCCAGTCTGGGCATCCTCGACTTCAATAGCTCATGGCTCAACTCCCTTGCCATTAACAAACGAAGTGGGAATCCGGGGAGGGGGGGGGGGGCTGGCTCTCTTAGAACTGAAAATAGTATCATATGGCCCCCCCCCCCAAAAAAAAAAAAATAAATAAAAAGCTTCCAGATGTTTTGAATGAAACAATTCGCAATATTTTGTGCTGAAAGTAGAGAAAAAACCATAGTTATTCCGCAGAAATTGATGGAAAAATTCTTTATGGAAGCTTAAAAATGCGTCCGATTAGTCGTATAAATTCTAAAATTTCTCGGGGGATGCCCCTCGGACCCCTCCTCCTCCGTGCTGGGGGCCCGGACCTTAAAACTGGTACCAGGGCCCGAGATGGGATGTGGCGAGCCTGCATGAAGGCTATTTCCATTTAAATCTTCCGTCACATTCATACGGCGCAATGATACAACTATTCGAACTCTCCGGAATGCGTGAGGTATCACGCCGAATTTGAAGGCGTTTTCAAAACAGCCAAGTTCCGATACCCGGATTATCGTTTTGCATAGTTCATATTATTTTGTTATATTCCGTACCACTCGTTTATATTTAATCCTCGTAGAAAAACCACCCATTTGCTAAATACAATTCTAGGTGGAGCGCACTTAAGCGCATTCATGACTGCAAACATGTTAACGGAAATCGAAAAGGCCAGCGTGCATGAAGGCTATTTTAATTGCAATCTTCGGTCGCATTTCTAAGGCGCAATGATACAACTATTTGAACCCTCCGGAATGCGTGAGGTATCACGCCGCATTCGAAGGCGTTTTCAAAACAGCCAAGTTCCGATACCCGGATTATCGTTTTGCATAGTTCATATTATTTTGTTTCCATTTCTAACCACTTGTTTAATTACAATTCTCGTAGAAAAACCACCCATTTGCTAAATACAATTCTAGCTGAGGCGCACTTAAGCGCATTCATGACTGCAAACATGTTAACGGAAATCGAAAAGGCCAGCGTGCATGAAGGCTATTTCAATTGCAATCTTCGGTCGCATTTCTAAGGCGCAATGATACAACTATTTGAACCCTCCGGAATGCGTGAGGTATCACGCCGCATTCGAAGGCGTTTTCAAAACAGCCAAGTTCCGATACCCGGATTATCGTTTTGCATAGTTCATATTATTTTGTTTCCATTTCTAACCACTTGTTTAATTACAATTCTCGTAGAAAAACCACCCATTTGCTAAATACAATTCTAGCTGAGGCGCACTTAAGCGCATTCATGACTGCAAAAATGTTAACGGAAATCGAAAAGGCCAGCGTGCATGAAGGCTATTTCAATTGCAATCTTCGGTCGCATTTCTAAGGCGCAATGATACAACTATTTGAACCCTCCGAAATGCGTGAGGTATTACGCCGCATTTGAAGCAAAACGCCGAGCAAACGATGAATTTGTACGGTAAGAACAAATTGACAAACAAATTTAAACTTGCAAAGACACACTTTTCTTGGATTTTTTCCAAATAAAAGTAAAAATACATCTGCAACAAGAAAAAAAAACCGGTCATATTAACCGTAATCGTTTTTTAGGACAAAAATTTTGAAATACATGTAAATATAAACTTTATGTGACCGAAATTTCCTCTCAATTTGTTTCTATTTTTACAACAACAGATACCCCCTATTGTATTTTTACTTTTTTTATTGGAAAAAATCCAAGAAAATCGTCTCTTTGCACGTTTAAATTCGTTTGTCAATTTAGTCCCTACCGGTCGACTCCATCCGGAGATTGCAAAATTGGATTTGACAATTCAATTTTTTTAACAAGAATGTACCGATGCAATTTTCGTCGAAATTTTTTCCGATATTTACATGCGATTCGAAGAAAAATAGTGAAATTTTTGAAATACAAACTTTACGTAACCGAATTTATCTTTCAATGTGCCTCTATTTTTACAACTACAGATATCCCCCTCATGTATTTTCCACTGAGCAAAAAAGTGTGAACAAGATTATCAGTGTGCACGGGTTTGACGGCCACGTGTGAGTGCGGCTTTTCTGTCTTCTTGGAGGCGGTACACGGCACGAATTTAGACTGCACGAGAGAGGAAATTAGTCAGAGGAAAAATCCGGGGTGCATCACGCAAGTTGGAAAAGTGATTTTTTTTTTTTTTTTTTTTTTTTTTTCGGTGTTGATACCACAGTGATTACTGCGCGCGGCCGTGATTTCTAATTAATTATAGCGTCTCGACTCCACGATCTCGGGAAAAATTAACTTCTTCTAAAAATATCCTGCTCTCACGACGAATTATTCGATGCGTGACTGAGGAACGCAGGAAAAACACGCCACATTTTGAGATTTTTTTGGTTGTGTCTGTGGGTTTATGGACTGAAAAAACAAATGGTACACCGAAAAAAAGTGATGTTGATTTAACATCCTGGATGTAAAAAAAAAATGTGCAAGAACGTTCAAAATGCTGAATTAACGCTACAGCAGTTACTTTAGCATATTTTTCTTTGATATTTTCAGATATTTGAAATTAAATTGCGTACAAAATGGTCCGAAAATTTTGGAAATCAATATTCGCAAGCAATCTTCCCAGGAAATTCGGATTCCATCGGAAGAAACTTGACAACGTCTGAAGGCTCATACGGCGTTCTTCCTTAGCACGGCAGTGAGCCTACTAGTTAGTTTTTTACTAACCTCCATTGACCATTCCAACCACTCACATCCACCGATAAGATTGCTCCATTTCCCCTTATTCTTCTTTGCCCAAAGGTATGTCTATCAATTTCAACAAGCAGCTCGCTGTTCACTGGAAAAAAAAACACATTGGATCTAGAGTCCAGACTCTTGAAAACATTGACAAGAAAAAGTACTCTTGATTCAATCGGATTTTTGCTTGAATCAAAACGAAATCCGCTTAGGTAAATTAAGAGGCTTGGTTCTTGATTCAAGCTAGATTCTGATTGAATCAAAAGTAATTTTTCTTGTCGATGTTTTTAAGAGTCTGGACTCTAGATACAATGTGGTTTTTTTTTCCCAGTGTTGACCATTCCAACCACCCTCATCCACCGATAAGATTGCTTCATTTCCCTTATTCTTCTTTGTCCAAAGGTATGTCTATCGATTTCAACGAGTAGCTCGCTGTTCGGTTCGCGAAACCGAGATTTGTTTTCCTCCGCAGTGCAGAGCTAAGAGGATAGAGGTCCTGCCGTGTCGTCCTGTTTGATGCAACCGAGCGAGCGTTTAACGTTGCGTCACGTGCATTTAGCCGAATTTCAGGACAATGTCAAGAGTCACTAAACACCTTACGCTGTCACAAATATCGTTTTTTCTCTGACGACGATAGGGCGTATCTCGATTTCCACATGAGCCCCAAAAAGCATGGATGTATACGCAAAACAGAGTGTATGCGGACATTGAGATACGCTGTTACATCAGAGGGTCGACGAAATATGGGCACATGCCGAGGCTCCCCCGGAGCTTCGGTCGACTAAAAGCGTTTGTGCTTCTCAGTTGCAAAATTTTAGGCCCACTTTACGCAGCTTAACCGAGATGAGTGGAGTTGTTTTGATTGTTTGCATGTTGCAAAATTTTGCCGATAAAATACCGACTATTGTCATTCTCTACACTAAAAAAAAAGATTGGTAGAATCTACCATTCCTTCACGCTGTATTTCACACAGCGTCACTGCAGAGTCAATTCTGCCGGAAGAAAGGTAAACGTTACCATATACTGGTATAGGTAAACTGGACTGCATTTTGCAATTTGGAGCTATGAATTCTCTCTCATCTGAAAAAACACGTATGTGCGTAGGGAAACTAATGGCTCATACGTTGTTCTTAAACCGGACCAGAATGTATAGTTCCAAATTGCAAAATGCAGTCCAACTGGAGTTAGGTTAGGTTGATCATTCCTCTGGCGGAATCGATTTTGAATTCACGCTGTGTGTAATACAGCGAGAAGGAATGGTAAATTCTACCAATCTTTTTTTTTCAGTGTTGCTATACACGCACAAAAAATTCGGTATCATGAACTGAGCGTTTATCATACTACCTTTTCGGTGCATCAACCCAAATTTTCAGCTGCTCGTGCAATTAAGCATACGGTTCATGTAACCATACTTCTTTTGTCAGCTCGTAGGTTCGGTTACACAAAACGAAAGTTCAGATTTTAATTATGGTAAACTTGAGTGATTTTCTGCTCTCATAGTAAAAAAAAGAATTATATATTCGATTGGGTTTATGGTCCGGTATTAAAATTAGGTATGAGGATCACTCCACCAGCATTACACAGATTGGTTAACGAATAGGAGGTTTTAATTTTTTATTTACTTTTTTTGTGTACGAGTGTTGACCGATAGTAAAATACTCTCTAAGATGCACCAAGTGCAACCGCTAAACAGATCGCGTCACGAAATGATTACACGAAGAAAGGAAATCAGTGCATTGCGAGCTATCCTTTTCTCCTCTCTTAAAAAAAATTCTCAAAATTTTGCCGCAATTCATCTTTGAAAAATATAATTCGATTGAGGCGATCATGCTATCCAATAGTCAATACATAAGCAATCAATCGATTAACCCTCCTTAAAGTACAAAATTAGAGAAATTCTTTGATATCATTCTCGAATCGTGCCGAAGTACACTCTTTCATAATCTGAGGTGAGATTTTATACCATGAGAATGCCTATGAAGATTTCTTCATTATATGAAGGAATGGCAACCGTTAATGTTGCGAGTTGAAACACATTAGACTGCATATTCAACTGATTGTGAATACGATCTTTATCTCAGGCCTGCGCGGTGCCGCGACACCTTGCGTTCACCAATAGCAAGTTTAATTTGGTGTTATATAAGGACGGTTTGTTTTTATCTCGAAGAAGTACCCCCGAAGGCATCCTTTCAAAGTAAAAGAACAACATGCTGGCGACGTAAAAAAGACATTTTTTTTCAAACAAAAAGAACTAAAGTGCTACCACAGGAGATCTTTTTAGAACCGTGATATTTCCAGATGTTGGTAACTGGAATTTAGTTTGATAATGACATTTTGGATTAAAAACAAGAATGTGTGCTTTTCCAAACTCCTGAAAAGCTGTCAACCTTGACATATATAATGACTTCAACAAATATAGCTTGCATTCATTGAAATTGAAATAGTTGACACTAAGAATTAGGCATGTTCACGCCGCGGAAAAGGAGCTCATTCTATATATGTATCACCAAATTACATGTCATTCCATTCGAAATTTGTGCGGCCGATAATATAAAACCCACCAATAGGAACAAAAAATCTGGAAAATGACTAATGCAGTGGTGCGTCTTTGTTTTACCTGAAATCTAGTTTCTTGAGGAAAGTGTCAAAAGTAAAACTACAATTTTTTTCTGAATTGTATACAAATATCAAAAACAAAAATTTGATATTTCGCTTTCTTTTCCCACGATGAAAATTCTGTAAAAATTCCAGATATTGATATTTCTTTGAAAAAAAAAATAAGCAGTTCCATTAATTTTTAAAATCGAATTAAAATTGGACGTATTTAATCAGAATGAGCTGAACTACATCGAACGTTGCCTTATATTCTCTCATTTATTCTTTTTTAAACATGAAATTGAGTTCCACCCAAACTTAATATTTGGTGAGTATACTCTTCATAATTTCGGGTACATTTTAAAAATATTTAAAAGCGCTAAGTAGTTTATTCCCCCATTAAAAAAAAGTAAATATAAGAAATAAACAAGCTGATATTGCACTTACAGGAGCGGATCCAGCAATTTGGCAACACAGGATTTCTTCCATTATTAGTCAATTATTTATCATAGGTTTAATGTTAAATAATCTATTTTTGTCGGAGCACCTGGCTCCTTCAAGAATCGATACATTTTTATAGGTTTAAAGGAGAAAAAACAATGTTGCCAATTCGCTGAATCCGCCAATGAACAGTTAGGCTGATTCCAATCAGAAAATTTCCTATTCAGATACGCGTTTCTAAACTTTCAGTGGCAACGAACCGTTTACCAACCGACGATTCTAAAATGAGCAATTCCCTCTTCGTCGAAAACCCAACTCCCATCCACTCTGCCGTACTAAGGAAGAAAGCCGTATGAACATTCGAGGGTTGCCAAATTTCCCTTCGCAAAATATGTATTTTTGATGACATTCATGCACATTTTTTCTTGTAATTTTCAGATATTTTAGATTGCATCGCGCACAAAATTGTCTGAAAATTTTGGAGAAAAATATTCGCAAATTTCCGAGTTATTCCAGTTTTTATAGAGGGAAACTTTGCAACGTCTGATGGTTCATGTGGCGTTTTTCCTTAGCACGTTAGCACTGTGCGTCTCCTTCCCTCACTAGGGAACCGAGCGCGTGTTAGCTTTTCAATTAATTTTCGCTAATTCGCAGAATCGCCTCGCTTTTAACAAGCTCAGCCATCAGCCCTCCCCCGCGCTGCCCGAATTCTGACGCACTACGGAAAACACCGTATAAACATTCGAATGTTGCCAAATTTACACTCAGAAAATACTTATTTTTGAGAGTAGTTACGAATATTTTCCCTTAAAATTCTCAGATTTTTTAGATCAAAGTACGAACGAAATTTTCCGAAAAATCAGAAGAGAAATATTTACAATTTTAAAATTCGTGATAAGAAATTTGGCAACGCCTATAATACGAGTAGTTACGAATATTTTCGATTTTTTAGATCAAAGTACGAACGAAATTTTCCGAAAAATCAGAAGAGAAATATTTACAATTTTATGTGTAAATTCGTGATTTGTCGGAAGAAATTTGGCAACGCCTTATAATACGAGTAGTTACGAATATTTTCCCTTAAAATTCTCAGATTTTTTAGATCAAAGTACGAACGAAATTTTCCGAAAAATCAGAAGAGAAATATTTACAATTTTATGTGTAAATTCGTGATTCGTCGGGGGAAATTTGGCAACGCCTGGCGGCTCATACGGCGTTCTTCCTAGACACGGTAGAATTTCTATCTGGTGCGATCGGAAAACGAATTTATTCGTGCTGTATTTAGTCTAGCGAGGCAAGAAAGGGCAGAGCTGGGAAGGCAGGAAGTACGATGTGTCAATGAGCTTAGCTCACACATCGTCTCCTCTGACGTAAGGACGTATCCCGGTTTCCGAATGAGCCACAGGAAGCATTGATTCATATGCAAAACAGGGCTCACTTGAATATCGAGATATGCCCTCGAGCCAGAGAGACGACATCCCGCATCCTTGCACCTCCGTGGTACGCTTTGCGTTTACGACTGACTCGGCTGGCGTTTCAAACAAAATTTAACAACCGAACAATGGAGATGTTACATGTGTGAGAAATTTGCGATTTGACTGTGGATTCATATGTAAAAGTTCGGAAGAAACAAGATGGTGCCACTGGTTTTCTCTGAAATCAACTCCCAAGCTCAAAAAAAGCCCTCAAGTTGAGGCCAAAATGGAGGGGATATCCCACGCTATCCTGAGAGTCCACCTCTACATCAAAACAAACTCTCCATGCAAAGATGGGGAGCAAATACATTAGCAGGGTTGCTGTGTTTTCAGTTTTGGAGTCCCCAAATAAAGTGGGAGCCCTGTCAATGTATTTGCTCCCTATCTGTGCATGGAGAGTTTGTCTTGATGTAGATGTGGACTCTCAGGGTAGGGTGGGATATCCCCTCCATTTTGGCCTCAACTTGAGAGCTTTTTTTGAGCTTGGGAGTTGATTTCAGAGAAAACCAGTGGCACCATCGTGTTTCACGCGAACTTTTACATTATAATCAACAGTCAAATCGCAAATTCCTCACACATGCAACATCTCCATTGGACGTATTTCTGGCAGACAGAACTATGTGCAGGTGGGAGAGATGGAGTGTGCTCTGGCCCATAAGAATGAATGGGAAATATAAAGCACCAGTGACGAAGCCAGCGCAACGGTGAGCATTACTGCCGTGCACCGCAAAACCGCGGTAAACGTCATTTTACATTTGTTTGGAAACAATGTATCATAGCAGAATAACTTGTGTACTTTGGGACAATGGTTTTACAGAATTCTTTCGCACATACTATCAAAACCTTGACCTGAAAATTTGAGATGCACGAGTAAAACTAGTACACACCAACTGACCGACTGCACTGTGTTTGACTCAACGCGAGAATTATTCATGCAGTCTTCTAGGCGCTTACATGGGCCACACGCCGACCGCACTGTTTGGCGCAATGCGTGAAGTATTCCTAAAGTCTTGCAGGCGCTAATATACGTTTAACGCTGCGCGCCGGCCGTGCTGTGTTTGGCGCAATTATTCAAACTCGCGTTAGAATAATCGCGGCATCAAAAAATATAGCTTAAAAGGCCCTATTGTGGTTCGACGCCGCGCCGTATGAGAATTACAGCGTTACCGCGTTTCTCCAGATTAAACATTTTTTTCCGAGAAAAGTTAGGAAAGTTCTTTATACCCACGACTATTATTCAGTTTTTTCACTTCATTTATCATCAGAAGGTAAGACATCGATGCCTTTTCAACTAATTAACCTAAACTAGTGTTGACATAAAAATGAGTTTATTTTCCAACTGCTTTCTGTTTTGCCAAAATTCTACTTTAAATTAACTTCATTTTAAATTTGCGCATTCCTGTAGCAGATGTTAAGGTTTCTATTCGCGCAATCTTTTTGCCTTTTTCGCGCAATCCTCATATATTTTCTTAGACCTCACACGCAATCCTGGATTACCGTATCTTAATTTGAAAGTGTTAAAAGTCATTACTCTAATTATTTTAGGTTCATATTGTATGATTAGTTCCTGACAATTTTCAGTATATCAATGAAAATATTTTCAAATTTTACTGAGAGTCACTTAACGAGCCGATTTTCAAGTAATTCAGTTGAAACGAAATATATGAAATTCAAAAGAACTGATTTCAATTTTCGTGAAATTATTCGGCCTGTTTATAAAATCCAACGAGAGTTTAAAGCGAGAACTTTTAATGTCCATCTCTGCTCTTCAGCAACCTTCCACAGCTTGGGCTATTTTTTCGCCTGGTAGATAGGCAGCACATGTATTTTGTATTATAACGGATCGCAGTTATTACTGAGACAAGGAAGACATATTTCGAAGATAAAAGCAAATTCAAGTACACAGAAAATAAATCATATAAGCAAATCTAGCAACATGGTTTCATGTATTCCTTGGCAATGGTGAGGATTTGGTGAGGCTCAGGCAGCTTCTTAAACGACAAGGTATGAGAACTTCTGACATTCTGTAAAGTCGATGTAAAATTTGACATTATAAAAATCCAGCCAACGAAGTTGGCTCCACATTATATTAAGTGAGGTACAGTTTACTTGTCACGCTTTTTATTTTTAAAATGCCATAATTTATTTTCATGATTCACTTCTGCAGTTATTGCATAATCCTTAGAGGTTTTTTTTTTATGCCCAGAGCTGAGCGTTTCTTCGTGCAATCTTTTATAAAATTTCTATGATAAATAAAAATCTTGCTTATTTTGAGATCAAAGACAATTTAGTGCTTGGTACGATTGAAAGTTATTGGAAAGTTCTTCAAAGTTGATTAAAATAATGCGTTCCTTAGCAAGGAATATAGCACTGATAGTTCAAGTAGGAGATCAAAATTTGTTTTGGTGACATTTCCGGAGAAAATTTCTGTCTGAGAAAGCTCATTAAATATCAATTTAGCATGATAAAATTGACACCCCCGGCTGTTAGTGAGAAAAATAGTCTCTGAATGAAATGCTCTCTAGATTTTACTCCAAAATTATGTACTGCAGAGTGACGAAAATTTAGTTCAGATGTACTTTCATTCATTTCACGGTCCAATTGAAAAACTTTGGCTGTATGACTTTAGAGGGGTGGGATTGCTACGGTAAGGTAAAGTTACACTTACACAGGGAGAGAGAAATGTTGTTACAAGGACTCAGTTCAGATGGAATACTGATATTTTTTACTCCGGTAACCGAAATTTTCAGTCCTTGGAATCAAACTTCGATTCCAGCAACTGAAATATTTCGTAAATAATACGAGTTTAAGTAAATAACTAACATAAACTTACATTACTTGGACTAAAAACTGTAATGTTCCATAAGAGCCAAAGTTGTTTTCTCCCCACAGCTTTCAACCTTACTTCTCGCCCAATCGTGCTTTTACCAATGCGCCGCTCTGTGGAGTGAATCAACTGGAGAAGTATATCTTGGTGTGGAAACTTTGAAAGCTACAACCTTTATCTTTGTTACCTCGAAATTTAGATCTTGAAAGTAGAGTCTCTGGTTTTATCATTAAAGTTCCTTCAACTGACTCTCTCTAAAATTACAATGTGACGAAATAAACATACACATTTTCAGTTCAAGTGAACAAACTCATATCTGACTTCTCTCAAAAGCTCTTCCCACTTGGCGGCGGGTGGATCAAGGCCTCGGATGTGTTGAGATTATTCAAAAATCCGGTTCTTGGTTCATTGTTTATTCACGTGTCTGTCTAAGTCCTCAATTAGATGTCTGTTGTTGGAACTGGTCCTCTTCGACAAACGTTTCAATGAACGAGGTGAAATCCCATATCAGCCATATCGCCATATCGCAGCCATATCGTAGACGTTAACGTTAAAATTGTTGCGTGGTGACTCATATGGGGAGGTTACAGCTGCAAAAAATAACGCTCGTCTGAGTGCCGACAGAAAGTTCTCATGCACTGCTTTAGGTTCGTCGATGAATCTCGAGGTTAGATAACGTGGATTTCATTTTGCAAAAAGGAACCAAGAGCATTTCAATGTTGCTAAGATTGTGCAACATACATTCTTTGCAATAAAATTAATGAAATAATGAAAACAATCAAATTTACGAAGGCAATTTTCGTCTTGAATTCATAGTTTATTGAGAGTAAAGATAATACTTGTATTGATGATCAGTTTATCTTTGCAGGGCAAATAAAGTTGCACAATCTTAACGACATTGGAAAGCTTCTGGTTTCTTTTTGCAAAATGCAATCCATGTTATCGAGTAAGACTGCACTGTCAAAGTAAAAACTACGGGTGAAAATTATCTAACTCGTGGTGCTCCTTATTGATAGTAGCTAGAGTAAATAACAGAGGTATTTTTACCACTATGAGATATTTTAACTAACGTGGTGGTAAAAATGTCAACTGAGTCCTAAAAATAGCACGATCAAAGGCTATGACTATCGATTAATTAAGAGTCTGTGAGGAACAACACAACTTTTTTAATCATAGTCATTCCTCAATGTGCAATATATCGTTCTTAGACTTTGGAGCCAGCTCTACCATCTAAAAGTTAACCTTCATCAATTAACAACAAGTTGTTTTTCAACATCAGTTAGTCGGACAATTTTATTGAAAATTGAAAGACAAATTATTGTTACATTTTCTAAGGAGAGCAAATCACAAGTTTGCTTCCAAAAAATTAAATCGTACCAAAGGTGATAATACTGTCTCGATCAGTGCCTTTTACAAGTATCGATATCATTCATAGTTCAGAATCAGTAAGATGCACTAATTAGGAGAGGATCTGAATTTCATAATAATTTATGAAAGGGGACTAAGACTGAAGCTCATAGCTAACGTTATGTATAACGATTAAACGTATCGAAAAAAATAAAAACTCTTTTAGGGATCAGATGAGGTTCACCGATCATTACGAAACTTACTCATCCTGTTTACCACTGAGCGCTGGGTAAATAATATACCATGTTGGAGGCAGTCATGTAATTCTAACGGTGAAATATCAGATTATAAAACTTATACAACTTCCTTATAGCTAGGCTAAGGTCATTCCAATCAGAGAGAATGATGAAGTTTGCTCCTTGAAATTTATGTTTGGCGCAAAAAAAATATTATGTAAACAAATTGAAATTTTTCGCATCAAACTTTTTTTCATCATACATTTTTTTTAAACCAGATGGATAGTTGTAAGAGGGCAGGAATCATTCTTCTGAAGAAAAAAAGTTAGCATCCGTCAGAAATCATAGATCTATATTGATCTTTTCATTTTCGATTGTTCACCGATGCTTACCGATGAGGTTACTAAACTACTGCTCAATAATAACGCAGCTTAATGGATCTGTACACAAGAATACAAAAAAATGCACTATTTAGTGGTAAAATCACACGATTATGACGATAAGCACATCAAAGTGGTCTAGAATTTACTTATTTATGCACAATTTTTGTACTTCACACTACGCGCCTTAAAATGTACACTGAATCCGGGAGCAATTTCCATCACAACAATTAAAATCATACGTGAAGAAACTTCTTATTTATGTAGCTATTTATTTATCTAGCTAAAATGTTCTTATAAGTCTCCTGTATTTTTCTGGGCAAGCATGATTGCCGACTATATTACGAAAAACTGCCCGCGAAGGCGATGACTTAGTAGGAACTCGTCATTAACCACACAAGTGTTCGTAAAATACTGAATTTTATACATTTTTTATTTGCTCGACGAGCATTTCGGCCATTCTTCTTCTGGAAATATGGCTGTATCCCTTGGAGGTAACTAGGGTATCTGTATAGAGAGAATTCTAACATGCCGGTAATTTTAAGGATCATGGAGCTTTTAGGGCCAAAAAGGGCAGACAATCGATGACTTTTAAAATATCCAGAGTGAGTTATTTTTACACTTGTTACGATCCGCCGTTTTTCAAGCACGCTTAGACTTAGATTTTGCATACATTTACTCATTTTTGCGGAGGAATGCTCCTTTATGAACATTCTTGGCCATCTTGGTTTGATATTGAATTATGAAGATTGGCAGTGACATTTTTTGTTTCAGAAGGTTGGCTGCCCTTAAAGGCCCTAAAAGCTTCATATTTCGACATGTTCGCACTCTTTCCAAGTTACTCTAGAGGTTACCAAGCCAATCGGTCCCAAAAGCTCAAAAAGATAACCGCTCAAAAAGTTTTCACGTCCAATGTCAGTTGGAATACGGCGTTTTGAAGGTGCGTGTCTTAGGGTGCGTACTGCCATGCTAAGGAAGAACGCCGTATGAACCGTCAGGCGTTGCCAAATCTCCTTTGATAAATCACGAATTTTTGGGAAAATTTGTAAACGTTTTTCCTCCAATTTTTCAGATGATTTTGTTTGCAATTTCATCTAAATCTCCTAAAAATTCCAAGGAAAAATGCCCGTAGCTTTCTTCAAAAATAAACATTTTATCGAAGTAAATTTGGCAACTCTCGAATGTTCATACGGCGTTCTTCCTCAGCACGGCAGAGCAGGTGGGAACTTTAGTCACGACCCCGACGACTGTTTGCTTGAAGCAAACAAGCGTCTATTCTAATTTGCAGTGGGTGATCTTCACTTGTTGCCGGAAGACAAACGTTTCCCACAGATTGCCGCGCCGCGCGGTGGACAGAGTCAATAAGAGAGGTCGGACGAAATTTGGAAACTTTCAAAGCGTATAACTCCGTTCATAATACAACTTCGAGTTCTAAAAGTGGTTTCATTGGTTTTCTCGTGAAATTTTCATCTAGAAGCACCCCTTAAAATTTACAATGTGACGAAATAAATATCAAAATTTGCAGTTTTAGCCAAGCTTTTCGTGTCCGACCTCTCTGATTGACCTCATCCACCGTGCGCGCCGCCGCGCGGACAGTTTCCTTCACATCCACCACGATATACGCCGCTCAATGTGCCAAAATCCTATACCGAGGGGATTTCATTCTTTATCATAAATATATTTCTATTTTATTTTACTCTGCCTGCCGCCAATTTATTTATTAATTTTAAGGCGAAAATTTAAATTTAAGACGTTAGCATCCTAACGTCAAACGTCCTAACGACGCTAACGTCCAGGAATAAGAGTCCAAACCAGATAGCGTCACAGGAACCAATAAGATCTACATTGAAAGTTGAGGGAAAACCTACATGCAATAGTATAGTGAGGTTCGATTTCCAAACCACGTATTTAGGTTAGTCATGTTGCAGACTTCCTGTCATACTTTATTTTTAAACTTGAAAATTACTCAACGTCAATTCCTCAAAACTTCCGTGATTTTTTCTCTCTGTGTGAATGAAATTTCTGTGAGAACTTTGTGGAATGATTTTGATTTACTCTCCTAAAAAAAATAAAATGGGGACAGAGATTTTTAAACACCGAAAACAAGATTCGTGGTTTGGGGCTTCCACCGTTGATAGAGCTGGAAGCATTTGATATAATTTCAACAGAAACGTACAAAGTAGCAAAATTGCGTACTGAATGTCGTGCA
Source organism: Bemisia tabaci (assembly GCF_918797505.1). Taxonomy (NCBI): domain Eukaryota; kingdom Metazoa; phylum Arthropoda; class Insecta; order Hemiptera; family Aleyrodidae; genus Bemisia; species Bemisia tabaci. The sequence continues at coordinate 11,935,153 of NC_092802.1, read as the reverse complement.
TTTTTAAATTTACCGCTTCCACGGGCTTTTTATTTCTAGCTGTCATCGATCAGATTTGCCCACGAATGTAAACGAATAATCTTATCTAAACTGTTACACATATCGCTTCCGTATCTAAGTCATTTCGAAGCGTTTTTTTTCTGTGCACAATGAAATGAGGAAAATGCAAACGCTTGAAATAGGTTAAAATCATACGTGAAAAAAATTTGAGAGATCCTTTGCATAAATGGACTAGGTTTTTCTTACATCTCTCTCAAGGCAAACTTGATTGTCTGAAAGAAAGCGTAGGTACATAAATTCAGTTTTGCATTTGACTGATATTTATGTCAAATAAAATACTAAATTCATAATCAATATTCAATTTTAGGTATTTTCAACGTGTTAAAATTATTTACGTAACATTTTGCCGATCAATTTCATCTCGCGGTGCTTTAAATCTGATTATCCTGTCTTCTGGTTTATTCTTTATGGACATTCACGAGGAAAAATGAATCGTTGGTCGTATGCAATATCAACATTCATATTGATTCGACCAGATTCTACCTGTATTTCAAGTCGTATAGTTACAGATTTTCATGTCTCGATAATAATCTTACTGCGATAGAAATAATTGTTGCCACATTAGTATCAGTGACATAAAATAGGACAAGAAAAGGCAGGGACAAGGTTGGAAAAACACAATAAAATACAAAGCACGTTTTTCCAGCCTCTTTCCCGCTTTTTCTTGTCTTCTTTTATGTCAACGTTTGGACTGTCATAGTGTACATTTATTTAAAAGTAACAGTGTACATGCACCTACAATAATTGGAAAAGTAGGACGCAGGATCCTTCAAGAGCACCGTAATACCAACAACAAAGAATTTGCAAGACAAACTTTTATTGATATCTTTGAGAGTGCCAAATGATCTGTGTTCGCAGTATTTTTCCTAATTTTTTTCTGAAATGGGAAATTGCAGAAAAATAGATTTAAAAGTGAGAAAATATGCCAACTTCGGACGTCATTTGGCGGTATTTCCCATTTACCACACGTACTTTGATATATTCGGTTATTTTTGTCATATTTCCCCCAATAATTGTTCAACTCAGAAACCGAGGATAGCCTTGTGCTCAGAACTGTTGGTAGTTTCATTTTAAACACGAAACTCACAAAATTTCAGACACCTGCAAATTCTCTATTCTGTTTTGTAAGGGCCAAAATCCCTACGTTAATGACACCTTCAAAGCTACGTCAAATCAAACAATTTTGGAGGAACTTTTCAAAATTGTAGCCATCGGAAGTTCAAATTTACCCCGAGAATTTGGAGAACCTCTATTCGATGTTATAAGTGCCAAAATCCTCGTGAATGACACCTTTAAAGCGATGTCAAGTCAAACAAGTTTAGAGGAACTTTTCAAAAATTTTAGGAATCGAAAGTTCGAATTCACGCCGAGAATCGAAAAAGCTCAGTGAGATTTTTGACCGGGAAGACGGAAAGCTCTTCTTACCGAGCTTTTATCCAAAGTATTTCAGACACCTGCGAAATCTCTATTCCTTTTTATGGGTGCCAAAATCGCTACGTTAAAGGCACTTTTAAATTCACAAAATTTCACACATTTGCAAATACTCTATTCTTTTTTATCAGCGCCAAAATCCCTACGTTAACGGCACCTTCAAAGCAATGTCAAATCAAACAAGTTTGGAGGAACTTTTCAAAATTTTAGGCATCGGAAGCTTACCGATAATTTGAAAGAGCTCGGTGAGATTTTTGACCGGGAAGACGGAAAGCTTTTCTTACCAGCTTTTATCAAAAGAATTTCAGATACCTGCAAATTCTCTATTCCTTTTTATGGGTGCCAAAATCCCTACGTTAATGGCACTTTTAAATTCACAAAATTTCACACATTTGCAAATTCTCTATTCCATTTTTATCAGCGCCAAAATTTCTATCTTCAAAGCAATGTCAAATCAAAAAAGTTTGGAGGAACTCTTTAAAATGTTAGGCATCGGAAGTTCGAATTCACGCCGAGAATTTGAAAAAGCTCGGTGAGATTTTTGACCGGAAAGACGGAAAACTTTTCTTACCGAGCGGTCGTATGGCTTCAGGTATGCACGGAATGAAGCTCGTGCCGGCTGATCAGAAACCGGTTTCGCGCATCATTATACCCCGGTAAATTGGACTCGCGCCTCCGCATGCCCGGCAAATTACGGTTCTTACCGTCATTAAGTCCGTGTTTTGGCGCGGTTTCTGTGAAATTCACCAACAAACGCCAACAGTGTCAAAACATTGAATTGATAAGCTCAGTGGATCCCACTTCATACTTGGGTCTTTCCAAAAATTACATAACGGGACACTGCCCTGCGGGTTGATAATTTACATTGATAGATAAAGCGATAGAAAAAAAAGACAAAAGGAAAATGGAGGTATCCTATTGGTTGAAATGGTCAGTTCCTATTGACTGAGGGGACCATAAAGAAAATGACTATGACAATGCCGATCAATCACGGGCCTCCATTTTCACCTCAGTCGTGTTTGCACAGCGGGCTTATTATTGAAATTAATCGACAGTGCGATAGACAAAAGAGGTATAGGGAGTATGGAACGAATCTATTGGTTAAAATGGGTGGATGTTCTAGAGAGAGGGTGAAATAATGGACTATAACTATGGGATCCCTCATGGATTGCTGTTAGTTATTCTATTGCTAATTTTACCCATGACCACACTAATTTAATTCACTTCTTTCTCTAAAAAAATCTTTTAGACTAAGAAATTTAAACAAAATCAAAGATAAACTAATCTAGACTGCCTTTGTCTATTGCAACCAATCGCTGCCACCCGAAGAATCGATCCATTTCTTCTTTGTCTGCATTGTCTATGGCTTTGTCTATCAATCTCAATAATTAGCCTGCGACGGGCAGAGAAATTGCAGAAACATTTAAATGAAAACCTCTGTGTCTATGGAAAAAAAGGCCAAAGAGACATTTGAATATGACGTTAACTCGATTACACGGCGTCTATTGGTCATGATGTAAGTTTATCATTCTTTATTACGTGTTAAAATTTCAATTTTGGTAATTGATTTGACATGATTTTTTTCTTCCATTTACGTAGAATAGGATTTTACCATAGGTGACCATAGGTGAATACCTGCTTTTCCCAGAAGTACTGTGTTTTGTTAAAAGTAGAACAGCGGCTTTTACTGGTAGAAATTACATATTTATCGACTGCGGGCCAATTATTGGGAATGACAGACAAATCTGTATACTAAGGAGATGTTAAATAAAATTTAGCGATCCTATTGGGTGGAAATGGGCGGTTGCAATGAGCAAACATGGTAAGTAAAAGAGCCCTTACTTTCATACCCGTGCGTTAAAGTTACCGAGACTCTAATCGAATAGTGAAGACCATTATCTGGCCCGTTTGACCCTTTCTCAACCCCATTCGAATGCATTACCTCAAAGTTTACTTTCATGATCATGCGTTGAAGTCTCCGAGTCTTTATTGCTAACCAGAATTTGATATGCTCCAGCGGTATCGTCTAACCTCATTTCCACCCTTTCATGTATTGTCCTTTGTCCTTGCAGTGGGCTGATTATTGAACTTGATAAACAGAGCTATAGACAAAGAAGACAAAGGGAAAATGGAATGATCCTTTCAATTGCAACGGGCCTTTGATGTAGACTTTAGGCGAAACAAATTGACTGACCATTGAATTTTTTAAAAGTTACAGTTATTTAGCCTGACACAAACCTTTTTTGTCCACCATTGTAGGCACCCGCTTTCACAAATAGAATCGCTCCATTTTCCATCTCTTTGCTTATCACTTTGTCTATCAAATGTAATAATTAGCCTGTAGCGTAAATTTTTCTTCCAGACTTTTTTTACAAGAATTATCATAATTTTACAATCAGAGACCTTGAATTAACCATTCAGAAATTTTCAATTTTTCCTAACCCCACAACGCCAAACCAAATGCCATCAGAGCTGCACTGCCGTGCTAAGGAAGAACGCCGTATGAGCCTTCAGACGTTGCCATTTTACCTTAAAAAAACACGAATTTTCCCGGGAACCTGAGAAAATTTGTCCTGATCTAAATTATTTAAAAATTTCAAGAAAAATTCTCATATCTTTCCTCAAAAATTCTCATTTTATCGCTGGAAATGTGGCACCATTTGAATGCTCATACGACGTTTTCCCTCAGCACGACAGCTTAGTCCAGGATAAAACACACGTACGGCCAAGTTGTTTATCCTTCTTTGAATGTCAAAACTTATGCTGTAACGTCCCTTACGTCACTTATGACTGAATAAATACTTCAGATCTCTGTGTGCATTGTGTATTACAATCTTATCAATGATGCTGGTCATGAACTTGTCCGCACAAGCCCTCTTGAATCTGTAAATAATTTTTCTCGACTCGAACAAGATTCATTCATGCACTTGTAGATTCACTTACGCTGCTGCGCTAAGGAAGAACGCAGTATGAACCATCAGGTGTTGCAAAATTTCTTTAAAAAAATCAAGAATGTTTAGAAGAATTTGTGAATATTTCTCTTCTAATTTTTCAGAAAATTTTATTCACAATTATTTAATCTGAAAAGTCTGAAAATTTCAAGGAAAACCATTCGTAACTTTCTTCAAAAATAAATATTTTCTGATGGGAAATTTAGCAACATTCGAATGCTGATACGATGGTTTTACTTCGCACGGCAGTACTGGTCTGTCGTGCCAAGGCAAAACGCCGTATGAGCCTTCAGGCGTTGCCAAATTTCCTCTGGCAAATCACTGATTTTCAGGAAAATTTATGAATATTTTTCTGCCAATTTTTCAGATTTTCTTGTTTGTAATTTGATCTAAAGTGTCTGAAAATTCCAAGGAAAAACATCCACGACTTTTTTCAAAAATAAATATTTTCTGGAGGAAATTTCGCAACATTCGAATGCTGATACGTCGTTTCTACTTAGCATGGAAGTATCGGTGTACGCCCGAGATTTTAGTGCTGGAATGACTCGTGCTCAGAATGTCTGGTCATCTCATGACTTGCGAAAACTTTTTTTTTACATTTAGCGTTTGACTAATTCTCTCTGTGCCGATATGAGTTGAGTGACATGTAAAACATGTGAAAGGATTCTATTGGGGAATTAATTGAGTAATTAGACCGAGTAATAGACTCTACGATGAATAGAGGTCGGAAGTTAACTCACTTGAAGAAATCGGAAGGAAAATGGCTTACCTTTCGTGGGTTGTACTGCTGAATTTCCAATGAGCTTACACAGTGCCTCATGAACCAGAACTGAAAAGGTTCCGTCACCAACACTTGCGAATTACACGTAATCCAGACGAATATCAGTCACAGCACGGTCAAACAGTAATGTAGTTACTCAAATTCAATATTAATCACCACAGGAAGAGTCACCAAACTAGGAGCCGGTTATGATATACGATTATCAGAATTCAATGAGTGTCTTCGGGAAAAAAGAGGGAAATAAAAAATTATTTGATAATTTTGAGTATTATGGGTATGTCAACTTAGTAGAGCTCTGGCGTATCACTGAGAACGGAAAAGAAGAGACAGAAGTTTAAGAAATTGGAAAAAATCGGGTAAAAATAACTATGTTACTCATGCGTTCACAAAACGCAAGATCGTTCGGAAAATTACCATTTCGAATTCAGATTTCTTTTCTGAATTCTGTTCGCCCGAGCTGGCTGCCCCCATTAGCAGGCTTCAAACTCCGTCCACCTTAATTTGCGTGTGGCTGGTTTTTATCATCAAAAAAATTGTTATGAGACACTAAAGAGATGGGATAAATATGTTATTTTCCAACTTGTTTGGAAAAATTATGGTCAAGTAAAGAGAATTTCTTGATAGTGCACACATATATTAAAATGGTGACCTTACAAAAAATGTTTATAATTCTGAAATTGCACCATTACCGTCAGTAGCGATTCCTGATTATATCTTTTTTAAAGTCCTTTTAAACATTAACCATTGGTGAGCTTCAAATCAAAATTCCGTTTTGCTTTTTTAAATATTTTTTACATTTTTTTAAATTGTAATGTATTTCAAGACGCAAATAGACATTTTTTAAGGAAAAACTCGCCATTTTTAATTGAATCGTTATGTCAAGTCTCTGTACATTTCATGATTTTTTTTTATTTAAGAAACTTCAAAATGCTTATCAAATCTCTCGCTGAACGGATAAAATGACACAATACGTTAGGAAAATTTCACAAGAACCTGTGACCGTTTTGCCTGTTTAAATAGTTATATAGTTGCCTAGACATATTTGAGGGACTTGGAGGACAAGGTGCATACGTGCGGTTTTTGAAAAAAATTAGTTATTAATTATTTCAATTAAACCTAGTCTTAATGCATATTCTGTGAAAAACTTGCTCTCAATTTCTAATTTATAAGCATCAAAAGGTCAGTTCCGCCATAAGAATCCATGTATTTTCGAAACTTCAAACACGTATTTCTCGAAATAGCGAAATCTGAGTGCAGTTTTGTCAGTTTGTTGCGCCTTGTCCTCTAAGGCCCGAATCTTGTTGGTTTACGGCCGACCGCAAGTTGAGAACCTAAACTCAAAATCCGACTTTAAATAGCAATAATTACATTCTAAACTCAAGTTGTGCGCAAGTTGAGCTTTTTTTACAGCAGGGTACAACCATTCTCAGTTTCCCAACGGTGGATACCATTAATCAGCGACCAAATAACAAAGTCAACATCCTTGCCTGAACTTGCGGCCGACCGTAACTCTGCCGACAAAATTCGGGCCCTGGCCCTTAATTTGTTGTTTTTCTTTTCCATGATCCTTTTTTCAGACTTCTAGACCCTGTATTTCTGTCAAAAAATAAGAAATAAAACCTTCGCAATAAAAGATACACCAGAATCCTCACTCCGACAGGGTAGCCAGAATTTCGAAATAAACCAGCACAACAAACTTCAGAGATCGCGTTGGAAAAATCCGAAAATCACTTTTCGCGTATTTCGAAGGAAACTCAAAGGCGCTCGGCACACGAACGGAAGAATCGTAAGAAGAACGTAACGCTCTCGATCGGGAAACCGGCCGCAGACTGATTCCAGTCGTCAAACGAACTTCTGTCGCAGGATCCCGAACGGACGGGGCACATATTGACCTTGACTTTGCTGTGCCCACTCGGGCTATGAGACGGTCCCCCGAGGGGGGGGGGGGGGGGGCAGTGCCCTGTCTATTCCGTAACCCCCCCCCCCTCACCCCCCTCACCCCCGTTCCGCGTACGTTGCGTTGGGAACGCTACGCGGCCGTATCGTGTGACTGGTTGTTACGTGATGTTTACGGGTAAATCGACAAGGAGGAAGCTCCGGACGCTACCGTGCTGAGGAAAAACGCCGTATGAACCTTCAGACGTTGCCGTATTTCCGCGAGGAAAAAACGAATTTACCGGGTAAATCATGGATATTATTCTTCGGATTTTTCGGACGGTTTTGTTCGCAATTCGATCTAAAATATCTGAGCGCTTCGAGGAAATATACGCGTAACTTTCCTGAAAAATTATGTTTTATCTGGGGGAATTTGGCGACTCACGCATGTTCATACAGCGTTTTTCCTTAGCACGGCAGTTCGATATGTGACCGTCCACAGGAAAGAGGCCCTTCGTCTTTTGGATGTCAGGAGAGCGATTTTTGTCGAGTTCGGTTGAAAAATTGGATTTTAAGATTTCGATGAAAAACTCTCTTTTGGGCAGTTGCGATTCTTGAAAGTCGGCCAGTGGCGTGGCGTGCTTTGCGATACATCGATTGTTATGCCATGTAAACCTATGGAAAAGGATCGGTAAACAGGGTGTTCGCTACGAACACCTTAACAATCGATTCTTTACCATAGGTTTAAATGGCATAACAATCGATGTATCGCAATTCACGCCGCGCCACTGAAGTCGGCAGCACTGTTTCTCCTCCATCATCTATTCTTGGTGAGGCAGCTTGCCTCACCTAAATTCGATAGTTTTAATGGGTTTAAATTGAGCAGTATTGCCAACTTTCAAGAATCAATCAAACTTTCGATTAAACAAAAGGAATTAAAGTTTTACACAAAATGCATGTATTATTAGATGAGTCTTGACATCGTTTGTACAAAATATTTGAGTGACAACGCTTCCTTTTAGCGCAGAAGTGTGGAGCCAAATTTAGCTTTTCGATCAGCAGGTACAACACTAAAATGCAGTCATGTTCTTTTTTCTGGGGAACTACGAAACATATAACATAAATTCTCGTCGAATCAACCAGTAATCCCTGTAAGGCGAGAGCACATCTTCCGAAACGACGGGAATACCATTTGAAACGAGTAGATCTCGTGTTTATTTCAATAAGAAACTCTTGTTGCAATGTACATAACGGGAGTTCCTGTTGATCCAATGGGAAGTGTCATTCTGATTACGTAGCATAGTGTCAACGATCATGGTGTCAACAAACAGTTTCTCTAAGTTTTTGTTGACAGCATGATCATCCAAATATTAAACATTTTGACTCCCATGAAAGATGATCACGGTGTCAACAAACAGTCTTTTTAAGTTTTTGTTGTAAGCATGATCGTCCAAATATTATAAATTTCGACTCCCATGAAAGATGATCACGGTGTCAACGATCACGGCGTCAACGAAACTTAAAACTTCCCTCCAGAACATCTTTCAAATTTCAAGTCTTGTTTTTTTGTGTTATTTACTCTAACCTTACCTAACCTAACCTAACCTAACCTAACATAACCTAACCTAACCTAACCTAACCTAACCCAACCCAACTCTACCCAACCTTATCCAACCTTATCCAACCTTTCCCAAATTTACCTCACAAGCCCTAATCCACTTACACAGACCTCACCCAATACCTAACTTTAACCTTACCTTCCTAATCTAACCGTACATGTCCTGACCTAAATTAACCTAATCTAACCACACGTGACCCAAACCTCTCCTATAGACTTAATTTCTTTAATTTCACTTATTAGGAAGATATTTTTCTGTTTGTCGACACCGTGATCGTTGACACCATGCAACGTTACCGCTATTATTGGTGGATGAGCCTTTCGCTTAGAAACCACTAAGAGCCTTCGCCCTGTAAAACAACGCAAACCAATACATTTTTAAACACTTGACAAATTCTTTAAATTTGGCGTTCTGAAAGTGCTCACTTGAAAGCTCTCCCACAAACGCGAGAAAACTCGCAAACAATCCCAAAATTAAACCGATGAAAGCAGACTGCAAGTCATTCACACTGTACGCTCGTGGTTCCGATTCACTTGACGCGACACGAACAACTTTTGACCGCGTCTTTAAAGGATATATGTTGTCCTGTAGCATCTTTTTAATGATTCCATGCTCTACATGGATAGCAAGAAAATGGTTTAATTTATCGAAAACGAACGAGTCTCTTAGAAATGAGAACGTTATCGGAAACGTCATCAGGCACTCTTTCATGAGATGATATTCAAACCATCCTTCTTGGAGGGGTTGCTCTAGCCAGGCCTCTTTGCTAGCAACGGAAATGAAAGGTAAATCCACCAAAAATGCGTCGGATTTTGCTACGGTTTGTACATTTTTGGAGATCATATCACGAACCTCGTTGTAATCAACTCCGGCCTCTGTTGAAAAATTCGTCATGTGATTAGAGTCGAAAATTAAAGAATCGTTGATTCCCAGTAACTCGAACACCAGAGCATCAACATGAGGGAGAAAAGTGGTCGCTATCTTTCCTCTCAATTTTTCGGGTATGATTTGGTGGTCAAAGAAATACTTTGTGGATGATGGGTCGCCAGAAGTTTGGATGAATAAATTCGAATCCGCCAGAGTCTCCACGGAGTCAATTTCCGGAAACTGGACTCTCTCGTCGAGCAACGTTGTCATGCTGCCGAGAAAAGCCGTGGAAATGATGACTGCGGAGAAACTAAATATTAAGAAAAGCATTTTCCCCGTGACCAAGTGGCCGAGTCGAAGAGACGGAGGACTCCCGCAGATAAAAAATGCATACGCGATCAATATTGCCGACGAGTTTCTAAAATGTTCTATTTCTGCCTTCGTGTAGAGACGATGGAATAATTCGCACTGTGAATTCTGAAATACGTACAGCATCAGGCTGAAACTGATGATGGTCGTACAAATTAGAACCCACACAGTTGTCGTAAAGCTCTTGAAAATCACCAGGGCTTGCGACATGAAACCAGTGTGTGGAGTGGCGATGCACAGATAGTTTGAATCAAGGGCGAGGGAAAAATCTTCGATTGAATAACCATTTTTTTCTGAGCGGATCCCCATTTGAAAAACGTGTAAATCTACACCATACTTCAATCCTGCCTCTAGTTGTGCCCAATACTTGTCGAGTTGATCTACTTTAATTTCATCGTTCTGTAAAATAGTGCTGCCGTTTAGGGATTTAGCAAATGAGTCGATTAGAGTTGTAGCCATCCAGTCCCATCTGTGCCATCCTGTATGGATTAGAATTTCAACTGTCGAGCTGTAATCATCAATGTATACCCTCATTCGTTTCCCATGCAAACTACTCCAGGAAAAGTCGAAAAAGGTTTCAAAATCCTCGCCTCTGTGCGAGGTAAGGGTTTTCGTGAATGGGTCATACTTCTCGCAATCATTTAGGTGGCAGATAGCTGCTTTTTGGCCTTTGAAGAGGCGCCAAAAAAATTTAAAGCAGAAGACAAAACTGCTCGACGTGTCTGTTTCGCTGCTGTCAAAGGCTTTGTTCGTGAATTTGTCACGCTTCACCATATGTTCCAAATGCTTTGGTCTTGAAACACGGTAATTTTGACGGACATTTCTTAACAAAAAAATTAAATGATTTTTGGAGTTCCAAATTTTGTTGGTGTAAAGGCTTCGGGTTGCATTGTAAAATGAATCATTTAAAACTGAGTCGTCTTCCAATTCCGCTGATGTTATTCCTATTACTTTGTCGCAAATTTTTCCCTTATCCGCCCAGAGATTGTGCTCGTCTAAGTGAATGCAGTAGCGAGGTAAGATCGATCTCTCACAATGTTCCCCGCCTGTTGTATTATGTCCTCGACTCGGAAATAAGTCACAGTCCGATTCGATCGATTCTTGTCGGGATATCGTGTAAAAAATCAAACTCAACAATTCGTCGAAGTCATTTAGAATGAAGATCATATTTTTTCTATGACCAGTGGCTGTTAAACTCGTCAGTTTACTGTGATGGGATATTAAAATAGTCTGAATAGAGGCTTCGTGCAAACGTTGAGCAAGGTGCACAGATGAAGAATCTGAGTGCAGATCCACTATATAAAGTGAAGATTCCTTCGATTTGTTAACGACAGCAAAGCACACGGTCGATGCGAATGTCATAAAAGGCTCCCATCCCATCACGTCCTGTTGAAAACCCGTAGGATAGCTCAAACCCGAAACCATCTCTAAACCGAACAAAATTAAGACTCGAAAATTTAAAGTGCAACTTACCTGCTTAAAACATGGAATTTCACTGATAACTGCGTTCTGCGCTTTAATTGAAGAGTTGTGAATGGCCAGAGTTGCTGGGACACCTCTATAAAATAAAACAATTCTACTACTCCTACCTTCAAAATTTCAAATACCGATGGAAAAGTTGACTTAAAATTGAAAACCATGTGCGAAATATTGTAGCACACGAACTCAAGAGACTAGCTTAGTAAAACCGTCCTGAATCATACTTAGAGATACATTAAGGTGACCTTTAAGTTTTTATTTTAAACGTTCGCATTTTAACTACAATGAACGTATCACAAAATTAAAATGAGACCATACCATTTGGAAAAGTATGAGCTGCTAGGAACACTCAAAACGCTGTTGGACTACATTACCTACTTCGTCATTCCTATTTGTAACATTTGGGTCAAATACAGCCCCTTTTTCCTTTTCAAAGCAAACACTTACAGTTTTTACTTACAGGAATCACAGTTTGTTGGAACGTGATTGGTTTTCGTCGCTACGTAACGATGGACAGAATGGTTGAGGAGCAAGCAGTGCAAAGAGATTTATTTTCGCTTCGTAATGATGGAAAGAATGATTGAGGAGCCTGCAGTGTAAAGAGATTTCTTTGCTCACTCTGTGGCCCTTCAATACGACTTTCTTATAAGTTTTCAATACTGATTTTCCTACATCTTATAACTGAATAATCGATTCTTTTACATACATTTAAATGAGCGAAGCTCAGTGATACTATCCGGTTCTCTGGAGAAATTCGCTCTATGCCCATAAAGTGAAACAGCACGTACGCGCACCAGCGCAATATGCTACAGGTCAAAGCGCCAAACCACACGTTTGCATATTGCATGGATTGAAGGCGCACGACGTAATTAGGCCACAACATGTGCGTTGACTCCTTGATTCCTACCCTAACCTGACTTAACTGAAAGGTTGAAAGAAGGTTGAAGAGGTTGAAATGGGTGGTTCCCATGGACCATAAATGAGAAAATGATGGGTTATATAACTATAGGGTCTCTCGTGGGTTGCCGTTAGTTAGTCTATTTGATTAGCGTATAGTTATACCTCCATTGATTGTCCATTGCAATCATCCGCTTCTACCAATAGGCCCCTCCGTATCCCTTTTGTCCTCTTTGTCTATAGCTTTGTCTATCAATTTCAATAATCGAACCGCAGGCTTCAACATTATGAGTTAGGTTAGATAGGCACGAGGGAACACACATTTTTCGAGAAAAACACATTGAAGACTTTTCATAAAATAAACCTATATTATTTGCGGGTTTTCAGGGTTCAAAACAAACATTATAATGTGCGACAAAACCAATCCTCAAAATATATTTTATAAGATGAGGTGCTTTTTCTTTTCACAATTGACACTAAAAACCAACGCCATAGAGCTACGAGGGTGCAAAGTCGCGAGAAAAATTAGTGTCTCTGCAACTATGAGTCTAGCATTGTGAGTTCAATTAGATTTCGAGTGCAATTAGGTTCTTTAAGAGAGAAAAACAGGGCACACTATGGTCAGGGACACACTGTTACGTAACAAAATGGTAATCACCCTTAAAACAGGTGTATTGTGACAGATGAACCAGGCTGTCATAACTCATCTGCGAATTGGACATATTGATTCTGAATGGAGCTATGTAGAGGTGGAAAGATGGGGTTTGCTCGTGGAAGCTGGATAAGAAACAATGTAAAAGTGGATATAGTTCTTATTGGAGAAAATGATAAAGTGGGATTTGACATTAAATAAAAAAGGAACTGAGCGCTAACTCGTGAGCCGTGGGCATAAGACAAGTGTCTTGGGGACAAGGCTCATGATTTAAAGACTGACGACCAGAGATGGAAAGTGAAATTTCATAAGGCTCGAATAAATTCCACAAAAGTTGAAATTTATTAATTTTTTTTTTAGAATTATTGATTGAACCTTTGAAGGTCTAAAAGCGTTTCAGATGGTCTTTCTGTTGATGCTGCGGTGTTATGCTACTCTACTGATAAGGTGCCAGACACAAGTAGGGGGCAAAAAGGGGACTTCAGAGAGAAATACCCCAACCTAACCTCTAAACTAAACGAAAACATTTGCAACGGGCGAATGTTTTAGGCTTGGGGTAAAAAATTTCAAAATTTAGAATCACTGTTTCTAGGCGTTTTTTAGCCTCCTGAATGTATCCCCAGAAGTTTCAATATATTTCATGAAATTTCAGGCGTGAAATTTCATTCGAATATTTCTCATGAAATTTTCCATCTCTGGTCAGCTAGAAGTCGTTGCTCCCGTCATTCGGCGTCGAGCCCGGTCGCCACCGCTGACGTCACTGGCGCTTTCAAATTCCCATTCATTCTTGGCCCTCAACTAACGGGCACACCCCATCTTTACACTTGCACATAGTTCCATTTAGCATTAATACGTTCAACTGTTCAAAGTAGAAACCGAGGAAATCATTGCGCTTGACTTACTCAGCAGATTCTGTTTATACATCTCTCATCAAATCGCAGATGACTGCAAATTCTCCATTCACAAATCAAATTCAGTCTTCCAAATCTGGTCAGTAATATGTCACAGTTTCCACACTGGAAAAAAAACACATCGAGTCTAGAGTCCAAACTCTTGAAAACATTGACAAGAAAAAATACTCTTGATTCAATCGGATTTTTGCTTGTATCAAAACGAAATCCGCTTAAATTAAGAGGCTTGATTCTTGATTTAAGCTAGATTCTGATTGAATCGAGAGTACTTTTTCTTGTCGATGTTTTTAGGAGTCTGGACTCTAGATCCAATGTGTTTTTTTTCCAGTGCATTGTTTTTTACATCTCTAACTTGTGGATTTTTTTTTCGCGGCTTTTACAGGGACTGTGCTCTATACTTAGATCGAAATTATTCTCTCTTTTATATTTGACTGCATTTTGCAATAAGAAACTACTATTCCTGGCCCATGTATAAAAACACTTATTTGCAGGAAGAATCAAACGGCACGTACGTTGTCTCTAAAATGAGTCAGGCGCGGTAGTTTCTTATTGCACAATGCTCTTTATTTCTTAATCGCCCGCGTGAATAAGAATTAATTACGATGATCTCTTAGGATTTCACGGGCTGGACAAGCGATAGTGCTGGGGGCATGACCTCTTGAGTACTATTAGAACTGAATATTGCGATACAATTTTGCCGCTACGTTCATATTTGTGAAAATTTCAATCCACATAAAAGACTTGACATCTTACTCGTATCTCAGGCTGTAATCTCTCCCGTATCTGACCCCTCAAAATATCGGTGATCGACTGTGGAAAATGTTCCTCGTCGAGGAGACAATGAATCGCTCAAATCGTTTAATGAGTGGGAGGCACTCAACTTGGCTCGCCATTCGAGTTTTAGACTGCCTGCCGTTGATAGAGCTTTAAATGCTGCGAAAAGCTGTAAATTCGTTTTTACCTAACTTTTTCTCGATCTTTGATTCTATTTTTGATCTTGATACAAGCAATCAGAAAGTTTTCTTGAAACTCATTTCCTACGCTTGTCATTCACAAAAATTGATATAGTTTACTAAAGTTTGATCCACATTTCTTCTCATCAACTTATTTCTGCCTTCGGCGTTCGATGACAAGTGTATTATTGTGATTGGGTTTTTTTATTGGTCTTCGGTTCCAAGATTTTACTGATGTGAAAGTTTTTTGTTCTTACTTGCTGGCTCGGTTTACACTGACTTTAAAAATCGTGGAAATTCCTTTTTGATTATTCCTTGTCTTAGCGTTTAGAATAAAAAAGTGAGAAAAGTGAAGTTGTGATGTTGTGGCTATCCTGAGACTAGTTTTACAGCTGAGAATGTACGATAATTCCTGTATGATCCCATCCACGTCCGGTTTCTCTGCACTTCCATGTGTCCTCACGTGGAGTGACTGATCGGTTTTCTTAATCCACGATTTGAGAGAAACAAAAATGGCAAAAAATGAGGATGAACCTCCTACTGGAGGCTTCCTACGTCCGGTGAGTACCTCTTTTTCTTCGGTTTTAAGAAAAAAATACTTGTTTGGGTACTATTTTGTGTGACGAAATCAAATGGCGTCAGGTATTGTCAAATTTGATGAGATAGTCAAGAATCTTTTAACAAGAGAGCGGTTGTATGGATTTATTTGTGCATTTCAGGAATGTTTTTTTCTTATTAAATGAAAATTCCCGGACATTTTATAAATTCTGTACGATTGTTCTCTTGTAAAAATAAAATACATTTCCCGATGGAATGTGGCAACAGCCAATGTTTTCTTGACCTCTTTCGCTGACCGTTCCCCATTTCAAAGCCAAATTCAACAGGAAAAAAGCCACTGCAAAGTTGTCTAATGTTTGAATGATTTCAATTTTCAATTTTGCATGAATTTAGAGCCTTTGGTTGTAAAAATAAGGTACATTTTCCTCATGAAATTTGGCAGCAGCCAATGTTACCTTGACCTTTTTCGCTCGCCGTTGCCTATTTCAAATATGAATCAAACTTTCAAACTTTCAAACTTAGTGTCTGAATGATTTAAATTTTTATTTTTGCTTGGATTCGGTTTGTTTCGTTAGTCTGCATGAGTGTTCAGTGTATTATAAAAACAAGCAGTGAACTCCAACACAATGTGTTGATAAGGCGCGTCATTAACTCGCACATATCAACCCCTTTAGTTTTCATTTACAGAGATTTCAAAATAGGCAAACAGCATAAAAAGAGAATTCACGATCCAACACTGCGAGGTCAAAGACGCACCTTGACGAGACCGTGTATTGTGAAAGTAGAAAGCTATTCGATCGAATTTAAGTTTTTTGATCTGCCTCAAGCAAAATCTTATCAGATTCTTGAAGAAAAGTGCTACGGAATAATTTAAGCGAAGAAAGGAAAAATTCTGTCGAACTCCTAGAAGATAAAGTCGATTTAAAGGTATTTTGGGGCTAAAATACCCAAATCACCGGTAGTAAAAATCCCGTTATATTATTGAAAAGAAATTGACTCGATATAAATGCAATTGCATTAAATACGTCTTGATTTTGTTATTTTAAACGTCTTTCCATGCAAAGAAGTTCAACCATGTCGTTGCTTTATTCATTCATGAATTGAAAGTAAGCAATCTACATCCCGAAAATCTACTGATTTGCCGTAAAAAATTGCAGAAACTTGATATACCAGGTCGATGCACCCACTCGTTGAATTTACCAACCAATTTTGTGAGTGCAAATGTGTTAGAATCAATATGCTATAGTCATTTTGGGTGCATTTATTTTTCATGAAACAATAATAATTTCAATCCCGAAAAACCATCAATTTTCCGTATAAAATCGAAAAAATCAAAATATGTCAACTCCCCGACGTGAAAATTAGATTCTACGTATGTAAAATGTAAAAACTTATGTATCGATATGCTGAACAGAACTATGTGTGGACAGTCAGAAGCCCGCGGCAACATTAATTCAACAGAAAAACTGTAAAAATTAGATAGGATTTTAGCCGCTTTGCCCGCCTCTCCTCGCTACTTACAACAAACCGTTCTTATACTCATCTCAAAATTTTTCTCAGAGCTTTGGGTTATTATCAGCTTCCATTTAAACTCCGGTTCGATGGCCGAATCGGCTGCCAAAAAAGCAAGCCACTGTTGAGGGGTTCTATGAGAAATTCGTGATATTATCGGCTCTCAGGAAATCACCCCATGGCTAAAATTGGTGGTATAAATGTTTAAGTGCTTAAAATAATCGTATTCAAGAAACTAAGGAATTAAACTATGGAGTCAATTTCTTTTTAATAATATAACGAATTTACTACCGGTGATTTAGCTATTATAGCCCCAGAATACTTTTAAAGCGCCTTTGCGTTCCAGAATCTCGACGGAATTTTTTTTTTTTTTTTTTTTTTTTGCTTAAACGATTCAAGAAACATTGTAGTTAAAAATATAAAGATTTTTCGATTTGGACGTATGAAAAATGTTTAACTCGTTCAGGCACACCGTGTATTGTATGGAGTACTGCTGTTATTCGACCGTTGTCTTCAGGTCAAAATTCTTACAAAGAAGCCCCTTGCAAGAGGCAAATTTTTTGTAATTTCTCCCAGTTTTTTCAGCGTTAGGTATATAAATGAATTGTTTGTCAAATTTTGAGGTCAATTATATTTAATTGTAATTTATACTTTCTTTTTTTCCCCTTCATTTTATTTTTCGTATCGAGGAGTCGAGGTTTTGTTGATTTCTTCGGATTTCGATTACTGTAACTTCTCTTCTATTCGGCCGATTTTTATGAATGAGGTCTCTTTTTATTTGTGTTTTAACGGAGAGTAAGGAAAAAATTGCTAAATACATGCGAAACAATTTTTTTTGAAAATTGGATGAATCCTAGCGTGACGGTGAAATGGTTAATGAAGCGTGAGTAATTGGGGTACGGGTATCGGCCGCGTTGGGACCCAAGGCCCATTGTTCTTCGTGACGCCGACGCAGTGATCAGGAGCGTGGGGACGAGAGGGCTTAGTGGACTCCTGTATGAGCCACGTTTAGCAAATGGTCTAATGAGTCTCGAGGCTCATCACAGATTGCACTTACCACTATCCTGGTGGCCCCGGCTATCAGAGCAAGGAGTACCAACTTTTGAAAAGGATAACAGTGTTGTGGAGATATGTCAAAGCAACGTTGTGAACAAAACGGAGTGAGTGAAATTCTCATTCAAGGAGTGCCGAACTGGTCAGCCATCCTCGAATCAGTTCGCTTGCTTCCGCTTATATATGCATATTTTAAATCAGCGCGCCCCATTCTAAGGTTTTTTAAAAAAAAACCAAGAAACGTAGACTCTTGGTATTCATTACACATAAACTAGCGAGCCCCAGAATGAGAAACAAATTTTAATCATTATTATTGACGGATTAGTAAACTTTTTACACGCTTTGGAAAATCTCAGAAGTTCGCGGTAGTCACTTTTCGGTAAGGAACTAGGGGACTCGGTTATTGTATCGAGGGGGGGGGGTCGAAACGATCGCAAAGGCGGTATACTACGTATACGCGCCAACAGTCCCTACCTTTTCAAGGTCTAGTCTCTTGTCTTGTATCACGTTACAGGTTGTAAAATCCAATTTCTGGTAAAATGCCTTAATCATCCAACAGTACTGGAATTACATTTTCTGTGGGCACTATATGAGATATATGTCAGATGAGGAAATACATTCTCAGGAATGAATAAAAAAAAACAGAAGTATATTGCGATTGAATAGAATACAAACCAAAACCAAAATCATGCATTGTGTCATAGTTCAGATAAGAGATGTGACGGAAAAATTGACCCGGCCAAAAAGCCAGTGCAACGGATCTGCTGCACATAAGAACGGATTTATGCTAAAAATAAAATATGCGCGTTAGGTTCGTGTTAGTTCTTTTTAGCATAAATACGTCTATAAGGACAGCTTACCGAGACAATTTTTTTTGGGTGAGAACGCACATACGTCTGGAAAGCGATGTTTAACGCAAAATTTGCATAGTTGTCATCGCATATTTTCAAATTTACTGCATCCGCGGGCATTTTATTCTTTATCGTAAGCAATTTGCTGAATTGTAATAAAACGTACCGTAAGTAAGAAGTCTGTCAATTTTGTGAACTGTTATCGATCATTCTCAACCACGTGTAGTTCGCACGTGTAAAATCGAGAATGTATACTTAAATATACAACTACTAAAACAATATGACGCCGGTACTCGAACTACTTTTCAAGAACCTTTTTTTTCTCTGCTCATTTCCATAGTAGTGTGGGATGAGTGTTTGAACACTTATATAACTTTGTTGCGAGGTACTTGAGCTGATTTCAATCAAATTTTAGTAGTGAAAAAATTGGTCTTTTTCTCCGCAAATTGTATGTAAATAGCTAAAAAGTTCGCCATTCTTAGCTGGCTGACGGTCAATGCTTACATCATTATTTTTCACATTTTAAACAAATAGATGGTAACAAATAATTAATGCGCATAATTATTCACTAGAAAGGAAATAGCGAAAACAAAGAAGTTTGGTTAAATGGCTTGTACCAGGCTGGTTTTTTTTTACACTGAAAGAAAAAGTATCACAAACCCAACTATACTCCTGCAGCCTGATTGTTGAAATTTTGTGTCTATCCGGTAGACATAGGTTAAAAGGCGGGGCGTGATTGGTCGGCTATGTCTTATCGCTGCTTTAGCGTGCCTATGTCGGGTGGAATTCTTGACAAGTTAAAGGCACCTCTTAAGTCTCCGACAGTATATCGTCCATTCCACCTGACAAAGGCATGATAAAGCAGCGCTAAGACATAGCCGACCAATCACGCTCTGTCTTTTTGACCTATGTCATCTATGTCTATCCGATAACCACAACATTTCAACAATCAGGCTGCTGGCTGATTTTGGCGCCAGATATAAGAGTGATTGCACTAGTCAGAGGTATGGTTGATCCAACCACACGCAGACCCCACCATACCTCTGACTGGTGCAATTGCTCTTATATCTGGCGCCAAAGTCAGCCAGCGGGCCGATTATTGAAATTGATAGACGAAGCTATAGACAAAGAAGACAAAAGAGTATTAGAGAGATCTTATTGGTGAAAGCAGTTGGTCGCAATGGACAAAGGAGGTAGATAATAGACTAACTAGCGGCAACCCACAAGATACCCAATAGTTAGTCCATCATTTTCTCCCTTAGTCTATTGGGACTGTTGGTCAGGGTTTATTAGTTAACCACCCATTTCAATCAATAAGATCGCTCCATACTCCCTATGTCTTTTTTGTCTGTCGCTTTGTCTATCAATTTCAATAATCAGCCCGCTGGAGTATAGTCGGGGTTGTGATACTTTCATCCGTGTATACCATTACCAAATTTTTTGGAAGTTAAAATAGGCTTCAGCTCAATCTAAATTTAAAAAAAAACATTGCGATGAATAAGAAATGTGCCATTAGTTATTTTAAAAAAAAAAAATTTATTATAAAAACAGGTATTCAAGCCTACCTTCTGCTCCCGTAGGTTTCAACATGGGTAATTTAAATGCAATATTTTCAAAAAGTGTTTAACGAGTCTAAGTGGGGAAGAGTCATTGCTCCCACGTAACTCAGCTTTGGGATAACTAGCCAGAAGTATGACAATGACGTCAGACAGCTAGAAAAGTTTTAATGTCATTCACACATTTCTCCGACGTAAATATTTAGAATATTTGCCAGTGCATTAATCACAGAGGCACTCGAGACTCTGGATAAAATACATAGCTAATGAGCTTTTAAATAACCCAGCCCTCTCGAAAATGATCTCATTTTCAAACGCGCCTCAAAATCACGCGAGTAAGGTGGAGTGTCTACAAAGTAGAGACAGGTGATGATAATTTTCTCTCTTATCGAATCGGCTATCTTCCTCGGTCCGAACTTTACAAACTCAGCACTTTCAACGTGATGCTCACGCGAAAAGCAGGAGGAATAATGTAGCCGAAGCAAAGTAAATATACTTCTACAACCACAAAACACACAGAAAGTCTTATGGTTTGATGGCCAGACTGCAAGAACAAGTCTCTACGGGTCTAAATGAATCATGTTTCTTCAACAAAGTATTTTTTTCAGAAGGCACGCGTAGTTAAAACTACAGCTAAAGAGAATATCATTGCGTATTCTGAATTTTGGCAACATTTTTTAACCAAAACTCATGAAAAATTATAATGGAGGGGTTTGCAGGACAAGGTGCATGAGTGCAGTTTCTGCTATTTCGAAAAATACATGCTGAAATTTTCAAACTTACATGGAGTCTCATGGCGGAAAGGAAGTTTAAACGCTCTTTTTGATGCTTTAAAGTTGGATTTTATTGTGAATTTTCCACAGGATAAACTTTCAAAGTAGTTTTAGTTGAGTTCAGGAATATCTCAATTTTTTCAAAAACTGCACCCAGGCGCCTTGTCCTCCAAGCCCCTCAATTGGACTGCAGTTTGCAATTTGGAACTATAAATTCTGGCTCATCTGAAAAAACACTTATGTGCATAGGGAAACTAATGGCACATACGTTGTTTTTAAACCTGGCCGGAATTTATAGTTCCTAATCGCAAAATGCAGTCCAATCAGTCCTTAATTTTAGCGCTGAATTCATCCAAAGCCTAAATAATATCGAAATTCTTGGTTACAGGGAAATATTAGTAGACTCTGAGCTAAGGTTCTCGGATTTTTTAGGATATTTTTTTATTGTGCTAAAGGGTAGCACGTGAAGATGGAATAAATCATAATACATGATTTTTTATATACCTCTTTTGCACGTAATCATTTTTAGCATAAATACGCCCATACATGATGTTTTTCGGATGATTGAAATACTTGATGTAAAAAATTTGATAAAATATTTTTATTTTGCCCAGTTTCTCATCATGACCGCCCTTGCACCGATTCAGCTCGTAGTGGGTAGTGTGTTGGGCCAGTCAGCTGGCATGATACCTCAGTTGATGCAAGAGGATAGCGTTATTAAGATCGACATAGATGTGGCAACGTGGATAGGTAAGTCAGATTTAATTAACTAGTAAAGTAAAGTCGAATATTATTAATTATATTTCCGCATTAGTCAGTCAATATAGATCCTCATTGGGGTATGAATCAGTTACTCAGAGACGGTAAAGCCATTTCAGCCTCCCATTTGTTGCTGGATACTCAAATTATTAACCTGAAAGTAAATATAGAGGAGGTAGAAGTAAGTATATCGTAGAAGTCAGAAATGTATTTGAGGTTAGCATGGTTAGCTCCCAGGTCGTTTTACACGTGAGAAAAACTCTTCAGAGCGCCTTCAATTTTGCGGACGCAACAAAGGCAGTCATTAAGCGCGAATAGTTGCATCCGGGCGTTATAAAGAATGTAAAGTGGAGTTTATCAGAATAATTGCAAGGTATGTTTTCCAAAACTCTCAATGTCGGTAAATTGACATTTGTTAAGAAAAATCTGATTCATGTAACAGACACCCAGCGATGTGGATTTAAAAGACTTTCTCTCGGATTTAGTCAGTCAACCTAGACCGTTGCTTCGCGCAGTGGGCCGAGTCAATTAGAGAGGTCGGACATGCAATTTATAACTAAAACCGCAAATTTTGGTGTTTAATTCGTCAAATTTTAAATTTTAAGGGGTACTTCTAACAAAATATTTCATGAGCGAACCAATCGAGCTATTTTAAAACCTCAAAGTTTCGTATGAATGGAGCTGTAAGCTTTTAAAGTTTCCAAACGTTGTCCGACCTCCGCCATTGACACGATCTACTATGCACCAGCCGCGTGTCGTCTCCACAAGTTGGGTTTTGCCCACAGCAACCATTCAAACTCCTCAGTGATCAGATTGCATACCCAACGAGATGAAGGAACCTTCAGTGGATCATCCCCTGCTTAGTGATAAAACTGTAAATTGAGTGATTTTTTCTTTCTTTTTCAGCAAGTATGTCAACCGTGGGAACATTTGTGGCGGCAAGCTCGAGTGGATTTTTTGCGGATAAATTCGGCCGCATTCGGATGGTCCAAGTAGCATACTTTTTCCTTGCTGTCGGCTACGGAATCATTGGCGCGGCTAACACTTTCTTCTTGCTCATTTTTGGCCGATTTCTGATCGGTTTTGGCGTCGGTGAGCAGTCTTTTTGGTACATCTGGCGGATCCAGCAAATTGGCAACATTATCTTTTTTCCAATTAAACCTATGGAAATGTATTGATCCTCGGGGGGGGGGGGGGGCAGGTGTTCCAACAAGAATGGTTTATTTAGCATAGGTTTAAATGGAGGAAATCCAATGTTGCCAAATTGCTGGAGATGTCCCTGGTTCATGTAATCGCGAATTCTGCTTTTGAGTTGCAATTGCAGATTTTGATTAAGTGGAAGTACTATCTCTGCTGAAAATGTCGAGTAAGAATAGTTGAAGAATGGGTCATGCGCAGGTCACATGATCGTGTTTTGATGATTTATTCCTGTCGATCAGCTAAAATAATGAGATCTGTCTCGAGATAGCAACTTTCTACGTTGAATATTAACAGAGATTTCAAGTTTTGAAAAATTCGGTTTATGACGTCATCCACCGCGGTAGTGACACCCTTGGTTTCCTCCACCTTGCTTCCATCCGAGTTTTACGTTGAGTAACCATAGTGCAAATGTGTGTTTCCCTGGCTGAAGAAAGCAAGGTGGAAGAAACCAAGGGTGTCACTACCGCGGTGGATGACGTCAAAAACCCGACTTTTCAAAAGGTGACATCTCGGTGAATACTGAACGTGGAAAGTTGCTGTTTGGACAGGTCTTATATTTTTTCGCTGATGTAAAAGAATAAAGCATCAAAATACGATTCTGTAACCAGCGCAACTGACCCATCCCACTAATATCAGCTGCATGGGTTTCTATGAATATTTGTTGGATTTCCTTACTATTGTCAGTCGCAGGGCCGGATTTACCTACTTGCCACCCATGTACCGCCTGTATTTTGCCGCCCCTTCTCAATTGTTTTGAAATATCGATACAAACCATCAAGTGAACGTGTCGGAGGAGGGAGAGGGGTGCATAAGACGCGTTCACTCGCGTTAGGCACATTTTTTGTGAAAGTCCTGTCAACACTAGCAAAAGTTCACGGAACTTTGCGCGAAAATTAAGTTCCGTAAACCTATCTCTGTGTGGACGAGACCTTTCATTTGTAAAAAAAAAGAACGTAGAAATTATGAAAGAATAAACATGAATGTGGTTTAATGCTTTTAATTTCCGCCACCGCGCCAACCGCACTGTGCTTGGCTCAATGCGCTATACAGTCTTGTAGGCGCTATGCGTTTCACGCCGACCGCTGCTGACCGCATTGTTTTTGACGCAATGCGTGAAGTATTCATGCAGTCTTGTAGGCACTATAAGTTCCGCACCATCCGCTGCTGACCGCAGTACCGCACTACGTTTGACGCAATGCGGGAAGTATTCATGGAGTCTTGTAGGCGCTAATATGTGTTTAATGCTGACCGGCATGCCGAGGGCTCCTCCTTTCCATCTCAAGTGCTCGTCATCATTGCTCTCTGCGCCGCGCCGCTCCAGGCCAAATTGCGTGTTTGGTTTCTCTCTCAACTGAACTAATGAAAAGCGCTGTCTCTTGTATCACCGAAAGACGAACAAAGTAGCAATTACTGTACTTTAACTCTCAGAAAATGAGAGATTATTTTGCCTTTTTTCTTTTGTATAATTTGTTTTAAATCAGATTTTGTTCTTGATACCTACATTTAAAAAAATTACAACCTAAATTTGTCGCCATGGGACGTGACCCATGTGGGCACCCCCTAAATCTGGCCCTGGTCAGTTGAATATTCAATGACGCCAGTGAAAATCTAGTTAAATCAGTAGACTTTTAAAACTCGGGTTTGTTTTTCTCTAAAAGTAGATGTCCAACTACTGATCTCAGGACAAACGTATCAATGTATAACAGTAAAATAATTTTACTGTATTCTTGTCTAATTTTGGCGCAGACCAGAAGTTACAGTGCTGGCTGACTGAGCTATATCTCTTGCTGACGCCAAAATCTGCCAGGTTCCTCTTAAAAATATCATATTTTTATTACGTGTATATCTTATGCTTGATATCACAGAAGACAAAAATCACAGCATCAAAAAAATTCTGATTCATATTTTTTTCAACATTAAAATTGTAAACCCTTTGTTTTTCTGATGTAATACTGTGCTCTCCTTGCAGGTTGTAGTTTCCCAGCCTCGGTGTACATCTCAGAGATAGCGCCACCAGCGTATCGAGGCCTCCTCCTCACGACCAACCCCGCTATCGCCTCCCTCGGCCTGGTTTACATGTATGTACTTGGCGGCTACTACCCCTGGAACATCGCCTCCTTGGCAACTGGTCTCATGTCCATCCTAGGGCTCATCATCGCCTTCTTCTTCTACGACTCCCCCGTCTGGCTCTTGCGGAAAAACCGCATTGAAGACGCCCGGAAAAGCCTGAGTCGAATCGAAGGCCCGACCAACGTAGACTTCAAACTGAAACAGCTCCAAGAAATCGTCGACAGTCATCCTGTGAGCAAATTCAGCCCCCACGTCTTTATCGAGCCCACAGTTTGGAAGCCCTACGTCATAACGATTATCCTCTCCATCCTCCAAAACACAGCCGGGTTTTATATCGTCGTTTCGTATACTGTCAACTTCATGCGCGAGTTCCACTCAACTTACGACCCCCTCCAGATCATGGTCGCCATCGGGCTAGTGCGACTCGTGGCGATTTGTCTCTCGAGCGCCATCTTGCGGCACGTCGGGCGGAAAACGATAGGCGCGTTCTCCGGCTTCGCGGCGGCGGCCTGCTTGTTGCCTATCTACGGGTGCTTGGTGGCGCCCCACGCGGCGGTGCTGCAAACTTACCCTTGGATCCCGATAGCGCTGTTCCTTGGTTATATATTCACCATGACACTCGGGATCTTCGCGCTGCCTTGGACGATGCCTTACGAGATGTTCCCGATCAAGGTGCGGGGTTTTATGTGTGGGGTGAGTTTCTGCTCAATGTACGCGTTGATCTTCGTGGCGGTCAAGCTCTATAATTTCCTCCTCGAGAATCTGCAGCTGCCCGGGATGATCCTCATGTTCGCGGTGGGGTCGTTGTTGTTCGGTGTGTTTTCGGCGACGGTGCTTGTTGAGACCCATAAGAAAACTTTGGACGAGATCGAGGAGGTGTTTCTGGGTCGACGGTCAAAACAAGTTGAGAAAACGCCAGGCGATTCGTAAAGAATTTTATCACAACTTTTGGAATTTCTTTGGAGAATCATTCTGGTTCTATCTCATTAGTAACCAACTATTCTTGATCAGTTTATGAAATTTGATAGTATTCGATGACGTAAAACTCTTGTGGACCCATCTCGTGAGCCGACAAAGTTGGCCTAGTTATCAGCGAATATGACTGTGGGTCAATATATTTGCTCGGTCTGAATTTCGGTAACTAAGGGAGGCGGAAAGTTTGCACTCTGAACTAAAAAGACTGTAGATGGACCTGGATATTTTCTACCTGTTTCTAAATTGTTCACAATTCTTCTGGGAAGAGCGCGAGTTGTACAATGCTGCGGGGCGCGCGCGCGGCGGCACGACGCGACGTACTTACGTGATATTAGAATTAACTCCGAAATACGTGTTTGGGTTCTACGTTTTTAGGTGACTTTTAGGTGAATTTTTTTGACTAAAATATTTTGAAAGCATTTAAAATGTCTCTACTGCAGAGTATTTCTGAAACTAATTCAAAACCACCAAACATCAATGTACGACGTTGCGGACTTTTATCGTCGATATGCCATTGCCTATCCCTTGATGTCTAGGCGTAACGAATAGAAACTGAAGTTGACTGTATAGGTTCCTCATGAAATTTAAGCCATTAAAACCGCAGAAGGAAACACTTCGTGTTACGGATTAAAAATAATTCATGAGAAACTTAGAAAGTTGTGATTTAAAGTTATCATCGAGGTTTGAAAGTTCTACGAATTACGCAAATAAGAGGTTAGGATGTAAAAGAGAGTCAAAACCTCAAAACCAAATTCGCTCTTTTGCAACTAGTAGTAAAACAGGAAAGACATCCTAATGAAAAGGACGTGCCCTTGCAGTATTTTAAGTCTTTTTTACGTTTTTATAATAAATGTGGTTTTCAGTATTTGACTCATAAATACGATTTTAGGATGTTCAATTAAAAGCCTCCACCCAAGGATTTAACCCTGGTTCTTTTTTCTCATATCGAGCTAGGAGACTTGGCACATTGGTCCACAAGACTTAAAAATGTGTTTGTAAATGTGTATATAAATGCGTGTGTGAACTGTGTATATATTTTGTTCCTATGTATAAAAAATACATTTCAATTCCTTAAAACTATTGATATTCATTTACTTATACACTGAAAAAAATAGTTCTGCTCACAGGGCTCCTGCACTTCTTTTGTAACAGTCACAGAAGCTTCTGTTATAAGGACAGAGCAGTACTCTGTTCCCACGATTGTAGTTCTGTTATCTTAACAGAAAAATTCTGTAAGTGTAACAAAGAAACTGCAGGAGCCCTGTGAATAGAAGGTTCTGTCTTCAGAACCATCTATTTTTTTCTGTGTAGTGAGATATTCCTCCATCTGGGCTGAATGCGTCGCTCATCTAATGAATTCTTAGACATTTTATGCATCATTTTTTAAAACTCATAAATTCCTACTATTTCTCGGGACCAGATTCTCATAGGAGTATACATTTTCGAAATGGTTCAGTTTTCGCCTCTTTTTTCTCCATTTTTATTTTTCATCTTTCATGGAGGAACAATATAGGTATAATGGACACAAGTAACAAAGCTAACGAAGTGAGACTCCTTAATCGATTCTGTTTTATTTCGAAAACTGACGGTTGTAAATTGGGTCCATTGTATTATTAGTCCAAGGAAAAATCCTCTGGGCAGTAAATTCAATGATTTTTCTTCTTGAATCATGGCACTCTCATCTATGCCACGTCAAAATTTTTGAACCTGTTGATCCCGTAATTCATTTTGGGTGCCAGCCTCTTGTGTTTGGTCCCCAGTGGCCTTTTCAGGTGACACAGGGATCTCCTCAGTTTTGGGAGGACTCTCTCCAGTTCCCTCGTTACGGCGGTCCGCTGGCGCCGCGACGCAGGGACGAAGACGTCCGGTACTTGGATTTCCGGTTCCGGTTGCTGAGGAGAGGACTCGACCGTGGGCGCGTTTCCGTTTCCGGCGATTTCCCGCGAACCGGAGCTCGTCGGCTGCGTCCCCGGTCGAGAGACCGGTTTCCGCCGGTTCGGTCTCCGCGCCCGGTTTTGGTTTTTCTTCGCCTGAAACCGAAAAATTCTGTTAAACTTAGTCCAAATAATCTGAATGGAGATGTTGCATGTGTGAAGAATTTGCGATTTGACTTTTGATTCTTATGTAAAAGTTCTCGAGAAACACGATGGTGTTACCGGCTTTCTCTGAAATCAACTCCCAAGCTCAAAAAAAGATCTCAAAGTTAAGGGCGTAATGGAGGGGATATCCCACGCTATCCTGAGAGTCCACCTCTACATCAAGACAAACTCTGCATGCAAAGATAGGGAGCAAATACATTGACAGGGCTGCCACCTTCTTTGCGGACTCTAAAACTGAAATCACGGCAACCCTGCTAATGTATTTGCTCCCTATCTTTGCATGGAGAGTTTGTCTTGATGTAGAGGTGGACTCTCAGGATAGCGTGGGATATCCCCTCCATTTTGGCCTCACTTTGAGAGCTTTTTTGAGCTTGGGAGATGATTTCAGAGAAAATCAGGGGCACCATCGTGTTTCTCGCGAACTTTTGCATAAGAATCAACAGTCAAATCGCAAATTCTTCACAGATGCAACATCTCCATTGACTAAGATATTGCTGCCGTGCTGAAGAAGAAGGCCGTATGAACATTCGAGAGTTGCCAAATTTCCTTCGATAAAATGTTTATTTTTGCAGAATGCTGTGGATATTTTTCCTTGAAATTTTCAGGAACTTCAGACAGGTAAAATTGCGAACAAAATCATCTGAAAAATTTGAAGGAAAATATTCATAAGTTTACCAGGAAATTAGTGTTTTTTCAAAGGAAATTTGGCAACGCCTGAAGGCTCATGCGGCGTTTTTCCTAAGCACGGCAGTCTAGACCCAGCACCATGAAACCACCTTGAATCTTACAAATAGATATGAAAACTTTTGAAAAATTGTAACCTATAGCAATGACGTGTTTAAATCCTCCAGATTAATGGCATTGGCAATTGCGGCAAACGATGGTCATGATTTACATGATTGTCTAGCCATGCACCAAGAAGACTGATATCATTGATTTCGTTATATGGACTAAAACTCAACTTACGTGTACTGTAGTTTAGCAACCATGAACGCAAACATCTCGTTGTATAGACTGAAAACTTTAGGATTTCGTAAGGTATTTTTCGCTCTTTAAGTATGGAGAAACTCAAGTTGCTTCAAATCGTCACCTTCTGGCCAAAGTATCGCAAGCGCCATGCGACGTTTCAAAATTTCCGCCACCGATTTATTTTGTCACAGAAAAATTTTTGGTTTAATCTTTTTGACAGTTTCACCGAATTTTATCGGCAGCACGAAGACAATTCAGTGAAATTTCCGAGCAAGTTCGGTGGAGCGATTTCTTCATAAAAAAAAATAAAATAAAATGGCGCACAGTAGAACGAGGCAATTTCAGAGGTTGGACATGGAATTTTTGACTATAACAGCAACTTTGTCATATTTTAAATGTCAAGGGGTCCGTAGGGGAGAAATTTTCACAAGGAAACTAATGGAACAACTTTTGGAACCTCAAAATTTTATATAAATGGTAAAGCTTTGAAAGTTTTTGTCCGACCTCCCCTATTGACCCGATCCATTGCGTGGCGGCGGAAATTTTGAAACGTCGAGTGGCGCTTGTGATACTTTGGCCGGAAAGTGACGAAATAACGACGTAGATTCCCACTATTATCCAATCTGTTCTCCAAGATCGATATCATCAACTTCGAGTGGAGTTATCTAACCCGCGACAAAGCTACAAAAGCGTTCATCTGGGATCCAGAATCGCATGCAATCAGTGGCGTGGCGTGCTTTGCGATACATCGATCGATCTACCATTTGGACCGCGTTAAGCAGAAAGGAACCAAGCCTCATTAGCTATTGCCAAATTTCCCTGGGCAATTTAATTTTTTACGACGGAACGTTTGTGCGGATTCCTTTGAAAATTTTATGGAATTTGCCTTGCACTATGTAGGAAATTCATTGAAATTTGCACAAATGTCCGCACAACCGTCTATACTATAAGCTCCGAGACCTCCTAATTTTGCGAAACTGGTAACGCTTAGTTCCAGCGTTCTACCGGGCCGATTTTCATGATTTTTGCGGCTATCGACGGGCAATTGTCTCTAGATAAGCCAATTTTTTCAGATTTTCAAAATATGGCCCAGGTTTTTTTATATTACGTGGTAAAGTTGCGAATTCTCCCATTTAAACAATGTAAATTATACTTTTTGTCATAGTTCGTTTGAGCGTTCTACCGGGCCGATTTCATGATTTTTGCGTAAATCGACAGGTAATAGGCCCTAGATGAGCCCGCTGTAATCAGATTTTGGAAAAAGGACCCAGGTTTTTTTTAAAATCACGTTATAAAAGTGAGTGAGTTTACAGAATGCTCGGGTACTGCTACCGCTATGCGCGGGAGGATGCGCGGTGGTCGAGGAGGTTGCGCAGTAGCTGTGTAGCCTGCGCATCAGCTCTACACTTATCTACCCAAGATTCGCACTGAGGACATCACGTCAAGCGATGGCCGAGTCGTCTATGACGTCGAATGCGTCCACACTGAGAACTCGGTATGGGTTCGATCCCTGACTCATAAAATCTTCAGTATTATTGTTTTACAGCAATATTTCATCAAGCAGTCAATCCAAAACGCGTCCTTTTAATTTTAAAGTAATTTTAAGTAAAGTTTAAAATTAAAGTATACCTCATTTCGTAATTTTTTAGGAGAAAAATAAAACTAACACTGATAGGAGGGTAAAAATAGGGCCGCGAAGCGGCCCATTGATGGCGCGGAGCGCCTTCAGGGGGTTGGGCCGCGTAGCGGCCAGGGGGCGTAGCCCCCTAGTTTTCATATAAAGAATTAAATTCTTCGATTAAATTTGGCAATAGCTGATGTGGCTTGGATCCTTTCTGTTTAACGTGGTCCATTTAAACCTATGGAAAAGGATCGATTAATAGGGTGTTCGCAACGAACACCTTCATACTCGATTCTTTACCACAGCTTTAAATGCGGAAATCTCGATAGTGGATCATTCACGCTTCGCCACTGGATGGCACTTACGCTGTCGATGATGCGGCTGATGGAGAAGAGCTCGACGGGGACCTCGGAGACCCAGCGGTCGGCGGGGGGCGCGGGGGCGCCGTCGCGGGAGGGGCGCGGCCCCCCGGGGGCGTAGAGGTGGTGCCCGAAGTTGCTGAGCGTGTTGTTCCGGCCGAGCCGCACAGCTCCATCGCCGCGATCTGCGTCGTCCGCACGTGGTACGGGAAGTTCTTGTTTGCGTTGTACGGGAGCGTCACCACCTAGACATAGAGAACATACTGATTTAGTCGATACGTCATTCGATATAATAGGCTGATTTAGTGACTAGGTTATTCGATACAGCATCGAATTCTTGGTTCAAACCAAAACAAAGTAACATTATGTCGGCCAGGTTGGTCTAGTGGTCAACGCGTCTGACTCTAGGTCAATTGGACTGCATTTTGCATTTTGGACCTATTAATTCTGGCTCATCTGAAAAAACACGTATGTGCATAGAGAAACTAATGGTACATACGTTGTTTTTAAACCGGGCCGGAATTTATGGGTCCAAATTGCAAAATGCAGTCCAATTGGTCCTGGGTTCAAATCCTGGTAGTGGCGCCAAATTTTCACGGAACTAACGAGCAGATCTGCAGGAACAGGTTCTACCCGGCCTTAATCCTGAAAATTTGAGAAGCCAGGAGCATGGATGTCCCTATCGTTCCGACTTCAAAAATCAATTCTGAAAGTACTTGCGTTTAACTTTTGGAAACCCTTTTTCAAGAAAATTCCATAACAAGTAGACTGCTTTTCTCTCTCCCTCGCCCCCCCCCCCCACCCCTAAAAACAAAAAAACTTGGTTTCATCCCACTAAATTGAATCCATCTTAGTTTACTGCATGAGCGCTGCAAAACCCAAATCCGCTGCCTTATTCAGAGCAGTCAACCAGTGGCGAGGTATGAATACTCGATTTTCGGTATTTTCCCATTTAAAATCATGGGTAAACAATCGATAATTGAGGTGTTTGTCGCGAACATCCTGTTTATCGAGACTTTTCCACAGGTTTTATGGCAGATCAATCGATACATCGCAAAATACAGCACGCCACCGCAGTCAACAAACTCTACAGGACGTCAAGCACTAACATGCTCCTTCACCCACATTACGTATGTGACGTCACCATCACGGCGAGATAATTATCATTTTTGAGGTTGCGATCCTCGGGAATCTCGTTAATATTCGCAAACTCGCAGAGACAATCGCGTTCCATCCGTCAATGCTAACGAGTTTCGTGTGTTCTCTTATTGGGATGGTCGCGAATCGGATGGCGCCAAGTCCAACGACCGGTAGCTTGGCGTGCTTTGCGATATATCGATTGATTTGCCATTTAAACGTATGGGAAAGGATCGATATAACAAGTTGTTCGCAGCGAACTCGTTAATAATCGATTCTTTACCATAGCTTCAAATGGAGAACAATCGATAATCGATCATTCACGCCTCGTCACTGGCAACGGCGATAAATACGTCACCGAGCTGATCTTTACTTGAGCCCTGGAGAGCATGATGTCTTGCGGATGGCAGGGCTCATCCAAAAAATTTGGATGTGGTTTTTTGCGAGGGAAGTAACGAATTGTCTCGCCGGATGAGGCGTGGGTACGAGGGTTCGCGTTTTTTTGTTTTTTTCCCCCTCTTTTCTTTTTGAAAATATTCTGCCGCGCTAAGGAGGAACGACGTATGAGCCATCAGGCGTTGCTAAATTTCCTCAAAAACAATTAAATTTTTCAAGAAAATTTGTAAATATCTCTGTTTTGATTTTTCGAAGGATTTCGTTCCAAAATCGATCTTGAAAGTTTGCAAATTTCAAGGAAAAATATTCCTGAATTTCTTCAAACGTAAATATTTTCTAAGAGGAAATTTGGCAACATTCGAATTCTCGCACGCCGTTTTGCCTTAGCGCGGCAGTATTGGTAAAACACTGAATATTCAAACCCTCGTCTTACTTTATCTCGTGCAGGTGGATTTTCGAAAAGAGGGCTTTAACGGTGCCAAACTGCATGCGGGATGCTGTTAAAGACGCGATTGAGATAAAAAGTGTCCATCGCAGCTAAATTTTGAATGTCAAATATTTGAATTTGAGGTTAAAAGTGGCAACTTTCCAAGAATGAACTTCCGATCGGCCAGATGTTGAGCGTTGCCCCAAGAATGCGACGTGACACGCTAACAAACCGAATTCAACGTAACTAAACCTCCAATCACGTTCGGCAAAAATACGGCACTGGGAATTAATGGGTACGCTTTTTTGTCTCGGTTTTTTCTTCAATTTTTTGTTTCATTTTTTTTCCTGTTGCATTCATGCTTTGCTCTTTGTATGGTGTAAGTTTAAAGGAAAAATTTGCCCTCTTTTTCATTTGTTTTCTGCCTTCTTTACTTATTTATATTTTTTATTTCTTTTTTCTTTTTTTTTAAAAAAAAAATTTAATGCTCTTGAACATAATTTTTACAGACAGCTTCAGATGTATAAAAACGTGAGTGATACTAGTAGGACTTGGAAATTTTACCTTTATTTGGAATAATGAAAACAATGGTATGAATTTGTTGATAATTTCCTTAACTTTCACTCCTTCAAAATAAGTTGTATTCTAGAAGATTTAGTTAAAATGATTATGTAATTTAAAAAGAAAAACCCGAGAATTTCCGGAATTTAAGATAAAGTTTTCAAGAGGTGAAAGCCAGGCGCAGTGCTTTATAACATAAATAATATGAAATATTAGAACTCAATGAAAAATTATTTCATTTTACTGCACGATAAGATGGAAAAATCTGGGGGAGTATGTTAATGGTGCGAAGGAATTTTATACTTAGAATATTTTTAATGATTTCACGTCCGATCCATGTTAGTGCTTCCAGTAAGACAGCAACATTCATATTGTAGATACATACGTAGATGCAATTTTTTTTGAAGATCCCTAAACCTCTCTCCATAAATATAGTGTTAGATATCCTTGAAACTTACCAGGAATAGAATATGTCCGGCCAGGGTTATGACATGGCTGACGGCAAAGAATACACTTTCTCTAACCCACTTGTCGATGAGGCTATTCGAAATCAATACAAATGCGGGCCCTGAGACAAACCTGCAAATGTTTCGCAACAATTAGTGTTTTTTCTACTAATAAATTCGTCATTTCCCTGACGAAGGGGCGTAATATAATTCCAAGGTTGCCAAATTTACTTAAACAATTCAATGTTTCACAAGAATGTACAAAATCAGGTTGGGTAATGCTTGAAATGTTCAAAAATGATACACTTCAGTGATGGGAATTAAATAATGAAAATTCAACATTTTCACAAAATATTGATTGATTTTATCTGATTTCCGGAAGCAAAAGGCTGGAAATCATATATGCTGAGAATCTCAACATCAGTGGCGTGGCGTGCTTTGCGATGTATCGGTTGATCTGCCATTTAAACCCATGGAAAATGATCGATAAACAGGTTGTCCGTAGCGAGCACCTTAATAATCGATTCTTTACCGCAGCTTTGAATGGCACACAATGCGATACATCGCAATTCACGCCATGCCACTGCTCCACATGTATCATCTCTAAACTTAAATTAATTCCAGATATGGGAATCCTAATCAAGTGATTGTATTGAAATCTTTTAAAATTCAAAACTGCATGGAAAAACACTTACCATAATGATCCAATCACCTTAAAAGTGTAATAAAATTCTGATTTTTCCGGATAATGTCTCAGCGTAAAAATCGTGGAATACAAGAAGATCCACCAAGCAATGAGTCTTAATGCGATCAATCCGTAACCGGCTGGACTCTCGTAAAGATACAAAACTTCTCCCGGGTCAAATAACTAGTAGAAAACATGAGAATCGCACTTAGTTGAAATTTAAAATGGTCGGCGAGTTTGAATATTATAGGATATTTGTATAATTTTTAAGATGTGGTTTTTGGCTCTTTATGAAGTGACCAGAAAAAATGTATGGTTCTTTGCTTGGTAAATTGATTTTTTTGAAGGTGCATTATATTAACAAAACAATTAATTGATATTAAGTATGGTCAATTGTTTCCATTTTTTCTGCAGTTGTTTTTACCTTGGCACTATCAAGAACTGTAATTCGAGAGAGAAGTTTTGAGAAAACAAACTGTAGTTCTACCATATTATCGGTGTTTCGTGCGCATTCTTAATAATAAGCAGCTATAACCAATAAGGGTGGATTTTCTTTACCATCAAGAGGTAATTTCACCCTTTCGGGTAATTTTAATCAGTTTTTTTTAAAGTGAGCCATCAGTATCATTAGAAAGCAAGTAAACCAATTTTTTTACTCTCTCTTCTAGAAGAACATTTTTTAATGAAAAAGAAAATGATTTGATGAATAATCTCATACTTACTTGTTTTTCATAAATAAATAATAATGTGTAAGTAAACACGTAAAGGCACATAAACACGGTGATTTTAACGCTTGAAATAGTTCGAAGTTTTCCCCGAGTCACAGTATATCCTTTGGCGAGAAGCAATAAAAGCAATAAGTATATTGTTTCGCTGGCAGATTCAAATAACCTCCCTGAAAAATTACAAACGATATTCAAAAAAATCAATTCAATGAAGACCTTGAAGTCCCTAGAGGAAGAACCCTAGATGTGCTACTTAGAAGTACAACTGGATAGCTTTTTGTTAACTAAGAAGATCGATTCCAAATAAGGTTCAAAATGTAACAATATTTCATACAATCATTTAGTTGAATCGCTTCTATGTCTAAAGTGCGAAAGCACGCATCTTCATTGTGATGCTTCAAAATTTCCGCTCCTCTTTCATTTTTTCGAAAAGAAAGAAGGCGACTTATTTAATTATAGTTCAAAAATTTTCAGAAAATTTTGCTGACCGAGATGAAAAATCAAGGAAGTTTCCATGAAATTACGATGAATAGTTTTCCAAAGAAAAATGAACAGTGATGTGGAGTGCTTTGCGATTTATAGATTGTTATGTCATTTAAACTTATGGTAAAGAATTGATTATTAAGGTGTCCACTGCGAACACCCTGTTAATCGATTCTTTTCCATGGGTTTAAATGGCATAACAATCGATACATCGCAAAGCAAGTATGCCAGGAAGTCTGCTACGTCTCAAACGAAGATGCGTGGTCTCACACTTTCTCCATCAATTTGGAGTCTTGTAAGTCATAAATATCCTCAAAAGGAAATTTAAAATGAAAAAAGTAGGTCAAATTTTACTTTTTAATTCGAGCAACAATTTTTCCTCATATAATTAACAATGAGTGTATAATATTCAATTAAGACTTTGCCAATGGGCAATATACTTTTGGGCGCTTCTGGGTACCAGAT
Organism: Bemisia tabaci; assembly: GCF_918797505.1. Classification (NCBI taxonomy): domain Eukaryota; kingdom Metazoa; phylum Arthropoda; class Insecta; order Hemiptera; family Aleyrodidae; genus Bemisia; species Bemisia tabaci. Next base: position 11,898,628 of record NC_092802.1, on the reverse strand, counting down.
GCGCCCTTTCCAACCGTTCGACTCCCCCGATGTAACATGTACTATACTACATGCCCTTTTGCCTTATGGGTAATGACGCCATTCTGGTACACCCGGGAAAATTAGATTTTTTTCTGCATTCTGGTATTCGTTAAAAGTTTTCGTGAAATGTTTTGGTTTTAAGCATAACAATCTCGCACGGACGTATTACCTGGTTAAAGTATTTTAGGGCCGCCTTATGCTTTAAATACTTATATCCGAGGCAGTACTTTCAGATCGATTTGAAATAGATCGTATTCGATACATCAAACGGTGAGATTGTATCGATATCGATTGTTCAAAACATAAACATAGCCTCAAAAGTAAATTCAGAATTCTAAGAGAACGGGTCTTTTGTAACAGATTTTTTATTCTTTTGCGTACCAAATGCCAATTTAAAGTGAAATTGTTAGGAATTTTCTCATTTTCAGCTTTTCCAACTTAAATCCTTACAGTTTGGTTTGAGGTTATGTGCTATTGTTTTGAACCAAACGATACATCGAACCGTTATCGAATACGGTCTATATTACGAACAGTCACGTGATCTCTTCATTTTAGTGACGTATTACTGTGCTACATTGTGATTGGTTCATTTTCTTGGCGCAGCATCGACACGTCAGCTGTTTGCGGCATTGAGCGGAAGGTTTAAGGTTATGTTATGGACCAAGAGAATGAATAAGGACCCCCAACTCCAGTTAGCGGAGACACCGGCCCCGCTCCCCCGCGACCTGCGCGCCCTACCTCGCGGCGTCGCGACGCCGCTGTCCGCTAGATCGCGTTGACGCACCAGCTTTAGAGGTTCCGCCGCTCTTTCCCGTCGTCTGATTTACAGTGCATCCTTTATGTTTCCATTCACCACCCACTTATATTCATCACAAAGTGCCTGTGGAGAGCATCAGATCTTCGCGGTCGATTTGAAGTTTTGATGAGTTTTGCGGATAAGGAATCCCACTTTAAATTCCATCTTCGTCAGTCTTCGGGTACATAAGTTGGTAGTAATATGCTTTGTCAAAGAAGCGCCCTCCAACGCTTGGGCGTTGGAACTGCTTGTTTCGTCTTCGCTGGCTCCTTGCAGCTGTATCTTATCACAAGTTCATTTTTGCAGAAAATGTACTTACACACGAGTGATTTTTATTGAGTCGCAGCCCGAAGCTGAAAGATAAAATTGGACGTATTTATGCTAAAAGGAATTATGGTACACGCAAACTCTATGCACATAATTCCTTTTAGCATAAATACGTCCAATTATAGATCCGACATTCAAATACCTCGGGGTCAATCAATGTTCATGTCGTGTGAGACAGCGCTGTGAACTTACCTAAATTCTTAACACGAGGTAATCCAGTCCCATTGAGGGCGAAATTGAGCAACGCATAGCCCTGAAATAAAATTCCTATCTCTTGAGTTATAACAGAATAATTAAACAATTTGTACGTCGAATGCAGTAATTGCCTAGACTTTAATTCATCTGAAATAAACAAAAGAAGACAAATTACACAAAATCTGTATTTCAAGAGAAAAGAATGAATATTGGAATATTTATGCATCATAATAGAATTTTTTTCCTCTTGTTTACGGCAAAACCAGCATTCGGTGCTAGTTTTGATTACAAGAACCAAATTTTGATTAGTATCCCTTATAAAAAATTCATATTCCTTCTCGTTCTCTCAGAAGTTCTTGTTGGTATAAATGCCTGAAATAAGGAGTGGTTCAAGTAAGCGAATCCTTTGTTGTCAGAATTCATGAAGATGTCGTATTTCAGACCGAGGGACGCAGTTTTATTTCAACGCTGCTCAATTTCTTCACGCAAATTTGAATTTTACTGAACGAATTTTAGACTGAAAATCTCGCCGAGTTCTTTTCTACGTGCATGCAAAAATCAGGAAAACTTTGAACAGCTGTAGGAAAGTCATATTCTTGTAATAAAATTAATTCTTGAGGTGATTTTGCAGCCTTGGAATGAAGATACGTCCTTTATCTTGAAAGCGACGAATTATCTGTGCTCATCGCCTTTTCATGGTGACTATAAATTGGACTGCATTTTGCAATTTGGAACTATAAATTCTGGCTCATCTGAAAAACACTTATGTGTATAGGGAATCTAATGGCACATACGTTGTTTTTAAACTGGACCGGAATCTAAAGTTCCTATTTGCAAAATGCTGTCCAATTGTGGAGCGCATGTTTTTTACCGAGGAAAAATGTGTGTGAATATTTTGAGAATAATCAGTTTAGAGAATACTAAGATTATTCCGAGATACGCGGCTCATAAACACCGTCGGAGAGCCAAAAACAAAAGAGGAAAAATGTCACTCATTTTGAAGTGAGATTTCGCAATGAGGAACTACTATTTCTGGCTCATCCCTTAAAGCACCTATCTACATAGAGAAATAAAGACACAAACGTCATTCCTAAAACGAACCGGAAACGGCAGTTCCTCACCGCAATATTAATTTACATTTTAAAAGTGCTTACTTGAACATACGAACACAGCAACTACGACAAATGCATAAACAATTGCATATGCTATCACAGTAGGAAAATATCTGAAAAAAAGCAAAAAAATTATAAATAAACTCGGATTCAAAACTGGACAGGAAATTGCCACTTGCGTGGGTAATTAGGACATCATTAAGCGAATGTGACTCATAGGAATTGACCGAAAAACCGCGTACCTTCACCTGCATGGTGAATCGCGCTTATGAGGTTACTAGAAACTGTACTGTAAATAGACTCATGGGCCGCATTCGCCTAATGACAACTATTTAATTAATATCGGGTTTTGATGAACGGAAGAGGACTCAATCCAAAGTCATTAGTCTCAAATTGAGTCACTGCACTGGATGCGGTTCTAGTCCCATTATGAGTCGTTCAACTAAGATTAATTTCAAAATGGCTATATTAAGCATTTCATTTCTTTTCTCGTTTTGGTCTTTTAAAAATCATCTTGATGTTTTTTTAGTAAGTCAAACGCGATGGTATTAAAATTTTAATGGAGGGAAATTGAATTATTTGGCGAGTTAAAACTGTCATCTCTTTATCTCTTTTTATTAATGTTAAGAATTTCATTTCTCTTTTCGTTTTTGTATTTTAAAAACCATCTTGATGTTTTTTTAGTGGGTCAAACGAGATGGTATCTGTCATCTCTTTATCTCTGGGTGAAATTTTCTTCTTTCGTGTAACACAGAAGGGTCGTTCATAAAATACGTAAAGCTTGAGGGGACTTTCCCGACTCAGCTCTCTGGGAGTGCACAAAAGGGAGAAGGAGGAGGCACAGAACCACGTTACATATACATAACGCTTATTGGTTAATTTTCTTTTTCTTTTACTTCCTTGAAGAGTCTTTCTCATAATTTTTTTTTTGCACTTCCGTTTAAATTATATTCAATACTTTTTTTTTAAAATTTTTCTATTGTTTCATTGTTCTCTATCTTTTTAGAATTTTCTAATTAAAACATATTCAGATCAATTATTATGTTCTCATTATCTCCTTTTATGTTTACCCACTTCCAATTTTCACTAAATATCAAATACATGGAGAAAATACTTCGGACTATCAGTGGTTTTTCTTTTGTGTTGGGGCGTAAGAGGTTCAGCGGAGCGTTTGTATTTTTTTAGGAGAAAATAGACTGTTCCATGACTACATTAGTGGGAAGAGCTAAGAAAACCGATACGGTTATCAGTACAGTTCGGTTATCATATACAGTTCCGCACATCTGCAAATTGACGCTTTTATAGGACGAAGAAAAAACTTTCAATTATTATAATTTTAGATTTAGGTTTGCAATTTGTGTTATGCATTACAGCTTCATTACAGCGCTTTTATGCGGGATTGGAGCAAACCATAAACAGTAGCTTGCGTATTTTATACTATAGAACGCGGCAAAGTCGCCAATTCATTTTTGCCAAAATTGTCAATTAGGTGGTTTTGTCCCTTAATCGTCTAAAGCCTATTTTCGACCAAATGATTTGTTTTATTAGCAAATGGATAAATACTAAACTTCAGTAAGTACCTATGCAGATGTCAAAGTATGCGTTTAAAGTTTTACTTTTTAGGACATTTTAATATTTGACTGATTCCTGAGGTTTCAACTTTTTAAAAATGAAAAATGAAATTGACTCGATGAATTTCAATGAAACTAGAGTAGAGAGGTCGTAAATTATTTGAATGGCTGTATTGGGATAACTTACAAAATTCGTCAGCAGAAAAATGCTCATGGAAGAGATCATCGGGAGGTCCATTTGTCATTAGGAACTTATACCGAACATTGAGACCCTGTCAAAAATCGTAAATAAAACTTTATGTCAAAGTAATCAACCAAGAATAGAGTTTATTCCTCGATTTTACACGTTAAAAATATTTTAGAACTAACGCACATGCCATTTAAAATTACCGTTCACACGTACAATATGAGGCATTCAAACTGTGGCTGACAAAGGAGAGACACGATTTATCGCGCTTCATTCTTCTGTAGCTATTCAAACCGTCGAAAGGAACTTGAAGTTCATGTAGTCGGCATTACGAATTGAACAGATGGAACTTAATTTCTCAAGAAAAAAGTTCGCTACCTCGGCCTAAACGATCGGTCACCTGAACCAAAAGTTTGTTGGTTGGACAATCCTAAATATTATGTGAGATGTGGAATAATAGGAATGTATTAGGTTCGTTTGATCAAATTCCTTTTTATCATTTAAATAATTAAAAGTTTGATGTTTGTTGCCGTGTTAGGTGATTTTGATTTGATTTTTGGATACCTCATGCTATCCGCCAAAATCAACGCTGGTTTTCTCATTCCAGAAGCAGACGATTTATTCAAAATGAGACGTCTTGTCGCGTATCCAGGGCCGGATGCACCTACCTGCCGCCCATGGGCCGCCTGTATTTTGCCGCCCCTTTCTCATTTGTTTTGGAACATCGATACAAACCATCAAGTGAACGTGCCGAGGGGGGGGGTGCATGAGACGCGTTTACTCGCGTTGGGCTCCTTTTTGTCGAAACTTTATCAACACTAGCAAAAGTTCACGGAACTTTGCGCGAAAATTAAGTTCCGTAAACCTATCTCTGTGTGGACGAGGCCTTTCATTTATGAGAAAGGAACGAAAAAAATTATGAAAGAATAAACATGAATGTGGTTTAATGATTTTAATTTCCGCCACCGCGCCAATCGCACTGTTTAGACGCAATGCGTGAAGTATCCCTACAGTCTTGTAGGCTCTATGCGTCTCGCGCCGACCGCTACTGACCGCATTGTTTTTGACGCAATGCGGGAAGTATTCATGGAGTCTTGTAGGCGTTATGCGTTTCACGCCGACCGCTGCTGACCGCATTGTTTTTGACGCAATGTGGAAAGTATTCTTGGACTCTTGTAGGCGCTAATATGTGTTTCTTGCTGACCAGCGCGCCGAGGGTTTCTCCTTTCCATCTCAAGTCCTCGTCATCATTGCTGTCTGCGCCGCGCCGCTCCAGGCCAAATTGCGTGTTTGGTTTTTCTCTCAACTAGACTAACGAAAGGCGTGTTTCTTGTATCACCGAAAAACGAATAAATTAGAAATTACTATTCTTTAACTCTCAAGAAATGAGAGATCTTTTCACCTTTTCTCGATTGTAATTTTTTTCTGAAGCAGATTTTTGTCTTGATACCTACATTTGAAAAAATTACAACATTTGCCGCCCCTAAATTTGCCGCCATGGGCCGCGGACTATGTGGCCACCCCCTAAATCCGGCCCTGCGCGTATCATTTCCTGGGCGAGAGAGGGACGATGATTTTAGCACATTACAGGCCATTAAAAATGGCCTTGTCCGGGATTTTGGCACCAAACATAAGTAATAAATCACCATGTAATCGTATTCATCTTGTGCTTTTAGAATTTTAAATATAAAAACACAAGGTTCAGTGACCCACTGTACCTACTCTGCCGCGTTAAGGATAAACGCCGTTTAAGCATTCGAGATTTGCCAAATTTTCTCGGAGAATACATGTGTTTTTGACGAAATTTATGAATATTTTTCCTTGAAATTTTCAGATATTTTAGATAAAATTGCCAGCAAGATAGTCTGAAAAATTTGGAAAACAAAATTTACAATATCCCCGATAAAGTCGTATTTTATGAGAGGACATTTGGCAACGTTTTAAGGTACACACGGCGTTCTTCCTAAGTACGGCAGTACTTGGTGCATAAATAATCTAGGTCACTCTATTACGGAAATTTTGCACAAAATTTTACTGAGAGGAGACTCAGTCCTCTGTCGTATTCTGCCGTGCTAAGAAAGAACGCCGTATGAACATTCGAGAGTTGCCAAATTTCCCCGAATAAAACATGTATTTTTGAGGAAATTTATGCATATTTTTCCTTTAAATTTTCAGGAACCTTGGGTGAAACTGTGAAAAAAATTTTCTGAAAATTTGGAGGGAAATTATTTACAAGTTTACCAGGATATTCGTGTTTCATCAAAGGCAATTTGGCAACGCCTGAAGGTTCATACGGCGTTCTTCCCAAGCACGGCAGTACATGGTGCATAAATAATCTAGGTCACTCTATTACGGGAATTTTGCACAAAGAACTCACCTTTGTTGAGTTACAGTTGCTGATCGCTATGAACCACCACCGGGGTCTGGCGCTCCTGAACCTTCTGGCGTTGTGACACGAGATCGAGTCATTTCTGGGGTAGTAATTACTGCACCCGGACCCGAAAAACGACTCCGTTAGATTCACAACTTGATTTTGCCCCAGGTTCAGCACTGCCTCGCGCTGCTCACATGTCTGAAACATACGATTTTTATCGTAATTTTAGGGCTCAGTAAACTAAAACTCGTTTTCAAAGTTTCCGCAGACTCGTTATGTAACGGAAAACGTAGTCTCTATTCACTAGCCGTAATTTTGTTTAATGGCCTGGTTACACGATCAAATTCCCGTCAAATTACGAACAAATGGTGATCATCTACCATCAAATTTCTGCGGCCTGCAAAAATTTGATGGTAGACGATGGAGCTGTGGGACTCATCCTTCATCTGATTTCCACACAATCGTGCTTATTTCATGCTTATTTCAATCAACACGCTGCTTTAATTAACTTTACTCATCAATCTAGATAACTCTTGACCGTCATCTTGGTCATCATTTTGAGCGGAATTGGACGGGAATTTGATCGTGTAACCAGGCCATAACATTTTATGTACTCTCAGGTTAACCAAATAAAAAAGTCCTTCGTTGTAATTGCTCATGGTTGGGGCAAAATAATGCCCCGATGATGTATTTTAATTCACAATTATCATATATTTTTATAATTAGCTTGGCAGTAGTAAATAAAATGGTACGGAGCCAACAAAAGAAATAAACAGTAAACCTAAAAGTGTCATTCTTAATTTCTTGGATGCATATGCACAAGAAAAAATAAGTACTATTTAACTTTTTCTGCCAAACTTTCTCTTGCCCTGCCAAACCATAGACTGAGGGAATAAGACAGCAAATGAGGAGATGCGATCTGCCGGAGGAGCTCTGGCATGGATCGCTATCAGTGGCGGTTGGGTGTCGCAGAGCGCACAGAAAGCGCTATAAGAGCGACTTGTTATAGTAGTAACTTTTTCTTTTTTAAAAATGTTTGAAAGGTATAATGAGAAAATGAGTTGAGAGACATTTTTGGAATTGATGAAATTTGTAGCTGTTTTAATCAATAACATCTCAAAGTATACTTTGTGAAAAAAAAGAAAAAAAAACTTCAAGTAATTTTCACGCCTCAAAATCCGTGTACGAAGTCTATTCGCATTATAAATGGTCGTGTGGATACTCAAGTTAGGACGCTTTCTTTTCAAAACTACATAAATTTTACTCAATACTTCTTACCCGTTATAGTTTCTATCTCTGTTGTGAGATTAGAAGAACCTCGGTCGCGTGAGAGCAATATAATCTGTGCTCACAACAAGGTATATCCGGAAAAATATAAACTTTATAATTGCAAGATGCAAGATTGCAGATGGAGCTTGCAACTAATAATACAGTAGAGTCTCGATTATCCGCGATCATTGGGACCTGAGATACCGCGGATAATCGAAAATCGCGGATAATCCGAATCTGCTCGAGACGGCCGGAAAAAGTCATCGGAAAGACTGTATTTTAAAGAGATCAGTAAAGACACTTACCACGCATTAGAGAAGAATATAATTACTAACTAAGAATCAATAAACGTTACCTGTTAAACAAATTAAACTTTATTCCTTGAAGAATTTCTTGATGGATTTGAACCTTTTTTCGGCTGTCGTTGTTTCCATGCGTTTTAGAAGCAGTAACTCGGCTGCGGGGCGATTATTGAGACTGATGGACAAAGCGATAGACAAAGAAGACATAGGGAGTATGGAGCGATCCTATTGGTTGACATGGTTGGTTCTTGTAGACTAAGAAAAAAAATGATAGACCAATTGTCGGGTCTTTAGTGGGTTGCCGCTAGTTAGTCCATTATCTACCTCCTATGTCCATTGCCACCACCTGCTTCCACCAATAGGATCCCTCCAAATATCTTTTGTCGTCTTTGTCTTTAGCTTTGTCTATCATATTCAATAATCGGCCCGTTGGTGTTGTTTCTCCCCCTTGCTCCATAGACCGCGGATAATCAAAATCGCGGATAACCGAGGCGCGGATAATCGAAACTGTACTGTACCTATTATTTTCAACTGTGCATGCAGTAGAGTCTAGCGACTAAATTGACAGTGAAGGTAAAACAAAAGTGAAAACGGAGAAAGATAGCTCGCAGTTTAAGGTTCAGCCGGACGCTCGACGTTCTGTCAGACATACTCTCGTGACCCAAACAATAACTTTCCAGTTGAAATTATCACCATCTAGCGCAAGCCAACGTCACCGATTAAAAGTATCAGGTTAACAAAAGTTGCAAAGTAACCAAACTCTGCAAGCACGGGCATGCATATCCCACAATTGAGACAACAGCCAAAGCCTCACGCATTTTAGAATTTCGAAAACCATTCTACGGTATTTCAGCGAGGCATTTAGCACGTATTTATCTCGGAACGACTCTTTTCCAACCTTTGTTCTGTTAGTATAAAATACGACAGAACTTGGAAATCATCACATTCACTTTATTCACTTCATACGAGAACTAGCATTTCACAGCCTCGAAGATGTTCAAAGTTTTGTCAGTTTTTGCTTTGGCAGCAGTCCTTGGTCTTGCGTACTCCAATTGCTGTAAGAATAGCTACCTCTATTCCGGTCCATATACGCGTGGGCTACAACTACCGGTATGGCTATCCAAGCTCCACTTACAGTTACAGTGGCTACCCAGGCTCAACTTACAGTTACAGTGGCTACCCAGGCTACCCTGGCTATTCAGGCTATAGTTACACCAGTTACGGCTCCAATCCCTCCGGTTACAATTACTACTATCAATGAAATGGTATAGTTATGGTTAAAGTTTGAAGAGATCCCTGAGAGTGCATTTTTTTAGTTTTCCAATTTTTCTCATTTTTCAACCAGAGGAATATTTGATATCTGCATAGAAGTGAGGACCAAACATATATCATCCCAAATTGTTCAGCTTTTTCGGTGTTTTTCCTCTCTATGATTACTATTCATGTGATTAATACTAATTCACTCCATCAATGAGCTCTCTTTACATTGATGCAGGGTTTAACCGTCGCTGAATTCAGTTAACTATGCGTACTTCACTCTCCAGGATTATTAAGTTAACCTTCAAAGTGTATTTAAATATCGTATAGTCTTACTCGTAAATATTTTTCTAGAAATGTATGTGCTTTAGTACAAAAAGTACCGATTTTGTATTTGTTTTATCCAAAATAAACCTGTTTATTTCCAATTTACACATTTGTTAATTTTCTTTCAAATGTATGGTATCTTAGCAGATCCTTGCTTGTCTTCAAAGATATGACAGTGGATGCGGGTTTATTTGATCCCCTTAAGTGTCACGCGTTGTTGTGGGCGTTCCAGACTGTTTACACCAGTTGAAAACACCTTCAATTTCGCGTGATACTTCACTGCTCACGCCAGAGTTAAAATAGTTGTATCATTAATTGCCGTGTAGAATCCTCCGCTTTTCGAACATTAATGAAGTATATCGTTGACCAAAGTTTAAAACCTCGTATCTCCGTTGTGGCGTTTCAGACTTCAAGAGAAGTTGACGTAGTTTTTTGGTAACTTCCTTGATTTGCCCTTTCTGATGGCAGAATAGTCTAAATAAACAAGCTACTAAGTTTACTTGTCCCTCTTTTAAAATATAAAATAGGAGCGGAAATTTTTAAACATACCATAATGAAGATACGTGGTCTCGCCCTTTGGTCATAGAATTTGTCCCTCTTTGAATCGGAGAAACTTTTATGGAAACTGTTGGCATTATTAAGAACATCGATCAGACAAATAAAAAAATGATGTCTATCATTTCTCATAAAATGAAAGATTATGTAAATACAATGGCGTTCAGTTTATTTGTATAGTCAAACCTCGCTACTTTAGGTGTTTCCTTGGAAATGTATAAGAACATTCTGTGCGACATGCACACTGTACAGGCGCACAAAACATGTTTAAAAAATCCAAGAAATTAGGCGTAAAAAATTTCAAATCTAAACATACATTTTCTGTTTACGCCGGACATCCCAACAAAAAAAAAATGAATTTCCTAAGTAAGTTCAAAGAGCCTGGTTCCACGCCTGAAAATTTTAAACAAAAAAATCACGATAACTCGCAAAATAGCTCCAAGAAAAAAAAGTGGGACGGAGTGAATTAAAACCTCAATCTTCGAAAATGTGAATGAACTCTCGAAACTTGTGGTAATGTCAAATCTCAGATGATTATGCCTAAGAGTGAAGAGGCGTATTACATTTTTCATCACAGAGTATGATTTAAAAATATTACGGCAGCGGTGTGACATAAAAAATATGATGTTTTCAATTTTTCATGCTCCCATAACTGATGAAAAATTTTCTAAAATAATTTTAAATAATCCAAGAAAGTAAAAATTTAGGAAATTTCGAATAGTGTGTCCTTTAAACTGCGAAATGAACTTTATCTCTTTCACATTGAGTTTGGATGTAAATACCCTACGAGTGCTACAAGTAGCCTTCAAACCGCACTGATACTACAATCCTGACATAAATTAGAACAAATACTGAAAATTGCTCTATCATATTCGTTGGCACAGTAGATTTATTCAAGTATATGTCATGCGTTATGCCTGTTCAGAGTCTTAAAATTTTACGTTCCATTACGAGCAGCGCCCCGAATATGATTTAAAATCACGGTAGTATTAAACCGAGGTAGTATTAATAATCTTGACGTGACACGGTGATAAATTTAAATGATCAAATACACTGAGACTAGGTTTAAATTTTATTGAAGATTTTTCCCTCTTTCCGTGAGGTAATAAATCAAATCGAATGTTACAACCTGAATATTAAAGATCTGTCTAAGAAAAAGTATTTTAAATTTAAAACTTGCCGTTTTTCAGCACAGAAAAAAAAACTCGAGAAAAAAAATGGTTGACTAAAATTTTGTGTATGTATTCTAAAAAATGAGGGATTAAATTAATGTTTCTTTAAGTAATCGTGTGATCACATGATATATAAGACAACAAATATTGGCTCATAAAATTATTGAAGGAGAACACTGAGTGAGTATTTCTCAATCGTTTTAGGCTTGTGACTGGACTTATCGGTGATTGTTACTAAGTTTTAACGTACTCGCCGAGGAAATCTGAAAAAGGCGATTGAACAAGTGTACATGCCATTACCTAAAAAAAAAACAAGAAGAAACATCCAACATGAATATGTTGGAAAAGCGTGCCGAAGAACTGAAATCTAGTGTGTGCACTATTTCCATTTCAACGAGATGTGTATAAATTAGTACTCTCTGCAAATTGGGGAGGAATTATTGATTTGATACCGTTGAATGTAAATACATTTTATTGAATAAAGAAAGTAACATAATTATATTGGATGAACAAAGAAAATAACATCATAAATCATTTAACTGAATTGGTTCATTCAGAATTTCAAATTAAAGTTTGGAAATTGTTCAGTTTGTTGCGTCATGTTGGAGATTGCTCAGTTTGCAGCAGCAGAGTATGGAGTTTACTCTGTTTAATGAGTCAAACTTTGTCTTTTCTCTTTTCTTCGATTGATTTGTATTAAAATGAGACTTTAAGGTATCTTTTCTGGAAATAAAAAAAAAAAAAACGTGACACCAAAAAAAAAAAAAAAAAAAAAAAAAAAAAAAAAAATGCAACTTACACTCAGAGAATCAACAAGGGAACCTAACCTCCAAAACTCTGCCTTCCAATTGGTCGAATTGGAGATTGCTCACTTCGCTGCAGTTGTAACTATGGAGATGCAGCCAACTTGGGTTTAACCGCTTTTGAAAAGACGCTGATTCGCTAAATAGTTATGGCGGCATTTAAACTTCTAATTTAAATCCTCCGAGCGTAGAAAAGCTTATTTGACGTACCTATGAAAGAAAATAATACGGTTTCCACGGGAAAATGTTCTCAAGGGTTTCCAGTAACAGGATAATTCGGTTTCTCGATGAATGACCTTCAGGGCTTGACACTATAACGGTTCAAAAACGGAAGAACGGATCCGACGGAAAAAAAATTCGGACCGCCCCTTGAAAAGCATTGGTCGATCGGTGTGCTGTACTACAGTACATCCGAGTGATTTCAAAAAGCGAGCCCTATAGGCACGCTTAAAATGTCGTGTAGTACACAAGCAGAAGTTTCGCTGGAAAATTTGATATTTTCAAAATTTCAAGTCGGTTTTAACAGCCATTTTCCCCCACCTTTTTCTGGAACTAGCTCTCTCCCCTTCCTTATACTTCGATGGTGGCATAAAGTTTTGGCTCTCGCCGATTGACTATACTCCTGTCAGTTTCACCGAATAAGACGGGTTTTTGTTAGCGAGGGCTATTTTATTTAGTGATGCGTGTCTGTAAATATAATTTAGATATAGGACATTCATACACAGCCAACATTACAAAAAGGAATGAAAAAGTACAGATATGAACAAAAAAACTGCACAGTTTTTCTGAAATCGTTTATTTTTGTCGCAAGTGAGTAATTTGCCAACAAAGGAAAACATTGAACTTCCATTTTGATGTGAAACAAAGTTCGTGCATTGCTTACAAACTATTTGGGTGGTCGGTTACACTTTGAAACCAGCTGTACAGCAAAGCGGCGTATTGAAGTCGTGAGCAATTTATTCTGATTGATTCTTTCCAACAGTGTCATGGATTTTTCTTGTCTGATTGATTTTATTTCCTTCAGTTTATCTAAAAATTCCGGACAAACTTCTCAAATTGGTTATACGCACGGTAATTTTATATCCTACCTTCTATTATTACAAAAAATAACCTTGTTCATTACAAAGACTTCCAGACTTCCGCTACAGCTACTGATTCAGCATGGTTATTGTTGAACGTATTAGTAAGGATACCCATTACAATTTGTCTGACATGAAGACGGTGTGTAACCATACCCCGAGTTACAGTTGCTACCTAGATTATAACAGCTTCCTGTATTACAGCCCGCACCCAAGTTACAACCGCAACCGGTGTTGCAACAAGAACCAGAGTTACAAGAGTTACATAGACTACATCCTGTCCCTAAATTACAACTGCAGCCTGATAAAGCCGTGTTGCAAGTACCCGAATTACAGGTAGTGCCGAAGGTATAACCGCAATCTGACGCGCATCCGTAACCGGTGCTGGGGCAGGATCCGCAAGTGTTGTAAGGATACACCGGATAGTTGTAATTGTAATTATAGTTGTATGGAGTGTAGCCGTTGTAGGGAGTCGAGCAAGGAAGATAACTTGAAGTAGGATACGAGTAGGAGATCCCAGATCCACAGTTAGCAGCTGTAAGGCCGAAAACCGACGCCAAAGCGAAAATTGGAAGAAATTTGAACATTTTCGGAGAGTGATGGAGTTACTCAAGCAGAATCAAACTACTGAATGTAAATTTTTGAATAGCTTTCGCGTTTTTATACCATTTAAACTTCCCTTTCATGTACACAAATGAACTCAGCTTTCACAACTGGCCAAGCACCAGATAACTTTTTTCCTCCGGGGGTTTCTTTCATACACCTGACATCAAGCAAACTCTCCAGTTGTGCTGCTTTTGACAAAAGGACGATGCCGTGTACAGTTTTCGATATGCAGCTGCAAAATTCGGCAATCTTTTGCAAACATATTTTGACATATTTGAGAACACAAAGATTTTCATAGTCGACTGAGTTTTGAAATTGTCCCTCCGGCATAGATATCATTAAGATGAAAAACTTTTCTCCCAAAATTCAGCAGCCTTGCAGCTTAGAGCGTCAGAGTGCCGCACAGTGAATCAAGAGATGAAGTTTTTTAAAACTGCAAATTTTGATGTTCATTTCGTCACATTTTAAAGTTCAAGGGGTTCTTAGAAAAGAAAATTTCACGAGGAAACCAACAAAAACTCTTTTAGAACCTCTAAATGTTGCATGAACGGAGTGGTAAGCGTTTAAAGTTTCCGATTTTGGTCCGACTTCTCCTATCGACTCGGTCCACTGTTCGCCGGTCCGGAAATTCACACCTGGCAATTTTGTCTCTGTATTTTTTTCCGGCTTTCCGCGAGGCGTAGTACATAGGAAGAAATCTGGACAAAAAATGCTGAGGTCTCCTAAAACAAAGTGCGCGCCACTGTGGCTAATCGTTCGTCGAACTCACCTCAATCATCGCACACTAAACGGCAGGTGGATTATTTCTAAACGAACCCAAGTATGTTTGGAGAATAATGAATCTTTGCCTATGTACTGCCGCGCTAAGGAAAAGTGCCATATCGACGGTGAAACTACCAAACCACGTATCTCGGTTTGCGACGTCGCAGACTTCCTGTCATACTTTATTTTTTAAATGAAAAACTACTTGACGTCCAGTCTTGAAAATTTCTGTGATTTTTCCTCCTCGTGCGGAGAAAAGTCTGTGAAAATTTCAAGGAATGATATTGATTTGGTCTACTTCAAAAAAATAAAATGCGAGCGTAGATTTTTAAACACCGCAAACGAGATACGTGGTTTGGTAGTTTCACCGTCGATATGAGCTTTTAAACGTTGCCAGATTTCCTTCAATTAAAATCGAATTTACTAGACACATTTTGAATATTTTTTTCCTCTTCAAATTTTTCGGATAATGTTGTTCGTAGTTTGATCTAAAATATCTGAAAATGTTGCATGTAAATATTAGTAAAATTTTTAAAAAGACTCACACATAGGATATTAATTGGATTACATTTTGCAAAAAGGAACCACTATTTCTGGTCCATTTTAGAAACAACATACATGCTATGGAATCCCTATGCAGATATGCGTTTTTATGGGAGAGCCAGAGATGGTGGTTCCTTATTGCAAAATGTAATTCAATTTCTGGACGCGTTTCGCTGGCTCGCAACTCCGGCACCCTCAGCACGACTCTGTTTTTTAAAAATTTTACTGAACATCTATCCTGTGCGGGTCTCCAAAAGTTTCATTGACGTAAAAATATGGTAAAACTTCCTAAGAAACACATGTTTCATCCGGAGAAATTTGACAACTCTCGAATGTTGATACGGCGTTTTTCCTCAGCACGGCAGGATACAATGCTTGTAGTGGATTCTAGATTTCACATAATATTCCGGCTGTAATCAGGGATGGACAGGCCTTGGGCCCTTGGGTAGGAGGTTGGGGATCCCCAACCAATATTCTGTAGAGGGCTCTCCGGGGCCGCCGCGGGGGCTGAAAAAAACGCACTTAAACTTCAAAATGAGTGGTATTGGCGTCTTGGATGTAACCTTGGGGCCCCAATTTTGAACTGAAAGAGGCCTTAAAATCCGGAAAAGCACCCAAGTCCTCGCACTTGGCTGAAGTCCAGTGATGGTTCAGGCTATCTGGAATTGACCAGGACCCCCAACCCTTGACTCCACGGGACCCTATCGAAAGGCTCGTTTCTTAAAAGGGCCCCAGTGATAAAAGTTCGGGCACCCGCATTCCGGATACTAGTTTTAGCTTCTTATTTTCTTAAAGGAAAAAATGTCCATTTCGGCCTACGAGCCAAGTCATTTTCTAAAGGTCATAAAAGATAAGCCGTCTAAAACTGTGAAAATGAACTTTAAAAGGGTCAACGGTCAAGGGTTTTTCTCTCATTTTTTTAGGGGGAAAAGGTAGAAGGGTAGAAGAGGACGGTTGTTTGTTTGTTACCCTAAAAATATTGTTCAGTATCAGGTTTCATGCCCGTGACCTCTTATCATTGTTATCCTTTTCCTTAATATGTACTTAAGTTTCAAGAAACAGCACAGTAAAGATGTGAGGTTAGTCAATTTTGAACACTCGAATATATCACATATTTGGAGCTAAAACTGCCTAAAATTCGATCTGGGAGAGGCTCTTTTCAAGAAATCTTCCGGCCCCCGTTGGCTGTGGGGTTAAGGGTACTCTTTTAAGGAACAACCCCATCAACAGAGGCTATTCTCGTAAATGAATCGATGCCTGCTAGACGAGCGTAAGTCCAAAAACTCATTAACCCTAGCGTCCTGCATTATAAACGAAAGCCATGGCTCTTGAGTTTTTAGACTTTCGCTCGTCCGACACCGATTCGAATCGACAACGCTGTTTTTCCTATACATGAGTCAATTATAAACATGGACTCTTGATGAGACAGCCTGCCTCACCTGGGGTCAATGAATATCCACTCTTTTCCATACTTTCAAATTTGCATAGCCCGAAGCTGCAAACTTTCAAAAATCGCCACTCAACATCGGCGCTATTTTCCTCCGCGCAATGAGCGGAGAGGTGCGCCCCGCCAAACTTTCGAGCTTTCCTCGGAAAAGCTCCGCTGATTGCGTCTCAAGCTTCGCTCGATCACATATCAAAGCAAGTGTTCTCTTTGCGCTAAAAAACTAACCCTTTGTCTGCCCACTATAAATTGAAAACAAGCCGAAAATCCGTCACATTCGAACGTTAATTTCCACGCAATAACCACTAAATATGTTACGGATTAGCCTAACCGCCGGAGTCCTGGTCTTGGTCGGTCTCACCAGCTCCTTCGAATACGGTGGTTATCCAGGATGTTTCAACCCTTACGTTCCTCCAGGCACCTTCCCCAGCCCACCCTTGAGTCCCACCCTTGGACCAGTGCCTCCCCCGATCGGCATCGCAGCACCAACTGGGTTTGGCGTCGGTCCGCCACCAGTGCCATTTACTCCCTCTCCGTTCGGTTGCGGATCTAGCCCTTACGGATACGGTTACGGATACCCGTATGGGTACCCCGGTTACGCAAATTGCGGAGCTTGCGGAAGCGGCGTTCTGTGCGGAGGTTGTGGAGCCTGCGGAACTTGCGGAGGCGGTTGCAACTGCGGATTCCCCAACGGAAATTGCGGTGGGTCCTGCCCGTTCAGCAACTGCGGTTGCGGCAATTGCGGACCTAACAGTTTTGGCAGTTGCAGCGCGTGTAATTCCTGCCCTATCCCCAACACTTATATCCCGGGATACTTCCTAGAGGACCCAACGAGCTGCCAGAAGTATTTGGTGCCGCCGGTGCTGATCGCTGGTGCTGGTTGTTGTAATTCTTTCTGCGGCACCGGAGGTACCTGCAATTCCATAACGGACGGCGTGCAAACCGCATGTTCATGCGGAACTACAACAGTGAGCGGAACTGGAGCTAGTACTGGAACTAATGATATCACTAGTACTGTAGAAGGAACTGAAACTGGTGATAGTGCCAGCATCACTGGCGGAACTGGATCTGAGGATATTATGAGCACTGCAGGATCTGCGGATGTTATTAGCTCTGCTCTTGAGGGAGTTACAGCTAATGTAGGGGATACAAGTGTTATAGGTGGTGATAATGACTCATTCTTACGTTTGGATCCCATTCTTGAAGTGGGAACAACAAGGGATGGATTGGTCGATGTAACTTTAGGGAATAATAATGATCTCGTAACAGCTGGTCTTGGTTCTAATTTGGGTTCTCTTAATTTCGGAAATATTTCTGGAACCGGCTCTTCAGATTTTAAGTTACAAAATTATCTTGGCGATCCCACACGTTTGGATGAGGAGACAATGAAAATAATGGCGGATGCCATCGACAGCGGAATAACAGATATCATGAACAATGTGGGTACGGAGGGAACTTCAACTGCAAATGAGGAGTCCTAATGCAGCGATCGGTTCTGAAAAATGCCCCACATTTTTTCAGAGGTCCACAATTTACGTTGAAGATAAAACTGGTAAAACAGATTACTATCTTCTCTTACAGTAATTGATCACTGGGAATTTTTAGTGCTTTCGCCGTGTTCCAAGTATTCAAAATTTAAAATTATTTAACATCGAAAAAATAAAAAGTCGTTTTGTGCCAGGAATAGCTTAATGTAAAGTTACTTTGAGACAGTAGAGTTTCAGAAGATTTCCAGTGATTCGTTACTATTCAGAAAAGTGTTAATTTTACCACGTGCGGTTTTCTCCTTTTCTCTTCTTTCTCTCTCATTCATACAAAAAATCAAACCAAGTATATCTTATGTAACAGTTTGCCAGAACTATTTTATGCATCGACTTCTACCCTTCACCTGTGTAATAATTCTGTAAAAACGGAGAAAATAAACAGTATTAGTGTTTCTACGGATCTGCGTGTTTCCTTGGAATTTTTAAAACCACCTAATGCGACACACACACCCACCCACACTCACATACCAAAAAAAAAAAATCATGGATGCAAATAAAATGTCGTGGCACCTGCTTTCAATATGTGAGATAATTCAATTAAACGTGCTTTATTAAAAGTTTGAGAATTTTTTCATTGTGAAGTTTCCTGATTCAATCCTCGCGCTCTCCTTCTCTTCCCTTACACCAAAAAAAAAAAAAAAAAAAAAAAAAAAAAAAAAAAAAAAAAAAAAAAAAAAAAAAAAAAAAAAAATGTTCTTTTTTTTGTTAATGTACTGCCTTTGTTCCAAAAACTGATTATAATACTTATAGGTACGCACTAAAACCCATTAGTTGCGGGCCAGGAGAAAAAAAGTAAATCAATAAAAACGTCCGCGAGGTGCTAACCTGTGACATGTGCGTAACGATGGCTCCTTTTTCATCTCTGTAAAAAATCCTTTTTTTTTATTTTTTTTTTTTTTTTTATTTATGTAATCACAATAACGATATACACAAAGAGATTTTAGACCTGTGTAGTCTTTTAAATCTTAACTTTAACTTATATACTAAGTATAAATAAACAACTGCTTTTACATGGTTATATGGTAACAAGGGGAATCAGAAAATCAGAAATGTAGAAAAATCAGAATAAGTGAAAATTAGAAAAATCAGAAAAGGGGGTATTAAGGCAAAGAAGAACAACGTAGAATGCTTTGTGGTAATCAGGCCAGGTGGCCCGAAGTGAAAACTGCAAGAAAATGTAATTACTAAGTTACGAAAATTATTGAAAGGTAAGTACGGTAGATTACTGAAGTTTAAGAATGATAAGAAAAGCAGGAAAATAACTAAGTTTAGCTATGTCAAGCCTCACGGGTAACGTGAGAACTTTTGCCTTTAGCAAGCGTGTACCCCTTCAGCCGACATAGGCCATCAGGGGTCAGAGGCAAGAGCCTAACACCGGCGGAAAAGGGGCGAGCTCAGCTCAAACGTTTTACGTCTTTTTAAGCGTCGCGGGGCAGCAGACCAATCCAAGAGCGATATCGCTTCCGGATTGGAGTGTCTACCCAGCCGATCCTCATAGTTCAAGTAAAGTCTAGAGATATAGACTTCCATGGATTCTATCCCGAGCTCGCCTCTAATATCGGCGTTACGCTCGTACCATCTGGCCCCGGTCATTTGGCGCAAGATTTTATTTTGTGTTATCTCAATTTGGTTTAGGTTAGAGTTTGCTGCGCAGGCCCACATCTGGCTGCCGTATGCCCAGATTGGCCTTATCATGGATTTATATAGGAGAATTTTATTATTTAATTTTAATTTTGAACGCTTACCTAGAAGCCATAACATTTTTCTATGCTTAAGTTCGATTTGCTTACGTTTAGTTAGGATATGTTCTTTCCATGATAATTTACTATCCATGATAAGGCCAAGATAAGTAGCCTTTGAAGAATGGGGGATAGCAGTATTCTTTAGGATCAGAGGTGTGTGAACGTAGGGGCGTAAAGTAAATACCACGTTGACCGATTTAGTGGCGTTGAGCACAGTACGATCGTTATCTGTCCATTCCTGGATGTCGTCCAGGCTTTCTTGCAGATTTCTGACCGTTTCATCATATGTGGGAGCTGAAGACGCTACGGCTGTATCGTCAGCGAAAATACCCAATTTGCCCTTTTTGGGCTTTGGAATATTGGCCGTAAAAAGGCTATAAAGAAGGGGGGAGAGTACCGACCCCTGCGGTACTCCTGCTCTAATCTTTTTAAAATCTGAGTAAGAATCCTCGAAGCGAACCCGAAAGAAACGGTCAGAGATGTATGACATCAGCAGCTGAACATGGTTGCCCGGTAGTATTTTGGAAAGTTTAAATGCCAGTTTCTGATGCCACACCCTATCGAAAGCCTGGGCGACGTCCAGAAACACGACATTGCAGTATTGTTTTTCTTCTAACGCTTTTTCAATATAGGCGGATATTCTGTGTAATTGTTCAATCGTACTGTGCCCAGGCCTAAAACCAAACTGTTCGTCTGGGAGTAGATTTTTCTTTCTAACTATACTAAAAATTCTCTTTATATACAATTTTTCGAAGAGTTTGCAGATTAGCGGAAGGAGGGAAATAGGTCTGTAGGAGCTAGGAGCTGAAGCAGGTTTGCCCGATTTGAGGATTACAATAACTTCCGCTTTTTTCCATTGCAGAGGTATGTATTTTAACTTAATTACAGCATTAAAAATAGCTGTTAATTTTTTTAAAGCGGCCGGGGGAAGTTGTTTTAAAACTACTGCTGATATCAAGTCATATCCTGGGCTTTTTTTAATTTTTGTTTTGTATTTAATTTCGTTAAATACATCCTCGTAAGTAATTTTTTTGATTTTTTCGTCTGGAAGAAATTCTAAATTCTCTACTTCAGCTTCTAATTCTCTTTCTTTATCAGGGCTTGAACTTGGATTGGGCTGAAAAACAGATTCCAAATGGGCAGCGATGGTATGCGCCTTATCTTGGCTGCTAGTAGCCCAATCGCCATTATCCATTTTAATCGGAAAACTAGCTTGGAAGGGACGTTTTAAGCCTTTTGTTGCTTTCCATAGTGAGTAGTCGTTTGTCTCACTAGCGCTTAGATTTTTAATAAATTTTTCGAATTGTTCATTCCTATAAGCGTTTATTCTTTTTGAAACGACTTTATTTAGCTGGTTATAATAGGCTTTGTCTGCAGGGAAATGGGTAGTCTTTTTCCTCCGCGCAGCTCCTTTTTTGTGGTCTATGAGTTTTAAGATTTCTTCGGGTAAAGTACACTTGGGGTAAAAATTTGTATTATTTCTTGCAACAGGAGTAGAACTTTTGGCAGCCTCCTGGATTAATGAAGTTATCGCTTCTGCCTCTTTATTGAGAGTTTCGTAATTATTTATTTGGGTTGAATTATCAATTCTAGATGTAAGTAATTCTCTAAATTTATTCCAGTTGGTTTGGGCCGAAAAGAGGCAAGGGGGTCTTTTCGTCAAAGTGGGAGTAGCAAGAATGGATAATTTAACTGGAATATGATCTTTAGGTTTTTGTCCTTTCTTGCATTCCAAAACGTCACAAACAGTTTTATTGTTTAAAGAAAGATTATTAAACACAAAAAAATCAAGTATGTCTGGTTCTTTAATACCATCAGCCGGATAGAAGGTAGGCTTACCCGGAGTTATGAAATCTCCACCAATTAGATTTACTGCTGTTTCTAGGCCAACTCCTTTAGGATTGGTGAGGCGAGATCCCCACCTAAGATTTTTAGAATTAAAGTCCCCGCCGAGGATAAATCGTGGACCCATTCTTTCTAATAATTCAGAATAATGAGTTGTTTGGCAGCGTATACCTGGCGGTGCATAAATTGCTCCGACGTTAAAAGAACCGAGCGATGATTCAACCTGCACAATCACAACTTGAAATCGCTCCGTTTCAATGATATCGATCACTGAATGTTTTATGCATTCCCTTATAGCTACAGAGGCCCCCCCTCTCGCCTTATTGGAAGGGTGACGAGCATTATAAAATCTGAAACCTTTTATGAATCCTCTATTTTCGTTTGCAAAATGAGTTTCCGAAAAAAGAGCGATATCGGTTCTCAGTTGAGACATGGTTTCACTAAAGGCTAGGGCTTTAACGGGAGTAAGGCCGTTAGCATTCCAAGTAATAATATTTAAAATACTTTCAGTCTTGTTGTGATTCATCACATTAGTTGCGAGAATTTTTGTTGATAACTTGGCCGAGTAAGGCCATTAATTACAAGTGAATTATCAATTTTATCGGTCAAAATGGCACGAAATTTTTCCCAGTCAGTTTGAGCGGAAATTAAACATGGGGGTCTTTTAATGAGAACAGGGGTAGCAAAAATAGAGGGAGTAACAGGCACATGGTCTTTTGGGCGTATGTCTTTTTTAGGCAGTAAGACATCACAAACAGTCTTATTATTCAAAGTTAAGTTATTTAACACAAAAAAAATCGAGCAGGTCGGGTTCCTTGGTCTCATCGGCCGGGTAGAACGTGGCTTACCAGGAGTGATAAAGTCCCCGCCAATTAGATCCACCGCTTTTTCTAAACAAATACCTTTGCCGTTGGTGAGTCTAGACGCCCACCTGACATTCTTAGCATTCCAATCGCCCCCGATAATAAATCGGGGACCCAAACTTTCAAACAATTCAGTGTAATTAGCCGTGATACAACAATGTCGAGGCGGCGCGTAAACTGCACCAACGGCAAATGGCCCCATCGATGATTCGATTTGTATGATACCAGCTTGGAATCTCTCCGTCTCAATCACCTTAATGATGGAGTGCTTTATACACTCCCTGATAGCTATAGAGGCGCCCCCGCGAGCCTTATTGGACGGATGCCTAGAATGATACATCCTGTATCCTTTTACATAACTCCGAGATTCACGCGCATAGTGGGTCTCTGAAAATAGGATAACATCAGAGCGTAATCTCTCCATTGTTGCGCTGAACGCCAGTAATTTTGCTGGAGATAAGCCATTTGCATTCCATGCAAGAAAGTTTAGAATGCTTTCCTTGGAGTCACCCGACATTTCACGGTAGTCGAGCAGTAGCGGGGGAGCCGATAAGACGGCCGAGAATAAGTTGTTCGTACTTTTCCTGTCGTTTGGACATCTCGTCAAGCTGTTTCCGCAGTGACTCAATCGTAGCGAGAAGTTGACTTATCAAGTCGTCTTTTTGATTAGCCCCGTTTGCCGCATCTGCGAACGTCACGCCGGGTTGCAGAGCGGCCCGGGCGTTTTTAACCGGCGTTGCATTGGAAGCAGCTTGAGATTTGTATTTTAACGCGGGTTTTTTGGGGAGAGGTGGAAAATTACCCCCCGGACCCGATTTTTTTGGACCATTCTTTTTATCCCCGGACCCGATTTTTTTGGACCATTCTTTTTTAGAGCTTGCGAACGCTCTTGTTGCATGGCTTTCGCGAAAGGGCATCCTCTATAGCTAGCTGGGTGGCCCCAGGCCCCACAATTTACACACTTGGGATTGATGACCCTCTTAGGCCACTCACAGTCAGAGGATAGGTGTTTCCCTGCACAACGGACACATCTAGCCTGCTTACCACAAAAGTTAAATGAATGTCCAAAATTTTGACAACGTTTGCATTGGATTATCCTCGCGGATGATACTTTGATTGGTTCTACTTTAACTCGCATAGAGCAAATACCTAAGATCTTATAAATTTTTTCAATATCATCATCATGATCAAAGTCCACTTGGTGGACGGGAATTTTAATGAGTTTTGTCTTACTAACATACTCCTTATCCTCACTAAATAGAGGGGTATTATCGGTATCCAAGATTTGTTCGCCCTGACCAGTTGTGTCCATGGCAGTATCAGTGCCAGGGGCAGAAACGGCAGAGGTACTATTCTGAGTTTGTGAAACCTTATTAGCTTGCTCCTGAGTTGGAGCCTGAGTATCCTTGGGGGGAACAGTAACGGAGCGTAAGGCCTTAAGTTCAGCTTCAGTGAGAGGTACTCTTTTCAATAAACAGATGACCCGTTTGGGCTTAAATCCTTTATTACGGAGATCTTCAAGTATCTCCTCCTGATCTAACGTAGGGTGAAGCCCCTGATAATGACCTTAAGGTCCCTAATATTTTTATTACAGTGGGTGTAAAACTGAATTTTTGGATTCACTGAGTTAGCGTTACGAAGAGATTCCAAGATAAGCTTGGCTGTCTCGTCGTCTTTTGGATTGACATGCCACACTTCATTGTTCACGATACGAGTCTGAATGTCTGATTTTTTAATGGTTTTTTGCACCAGTAACTCCATGAGAGTAGAGTAGTTATCGACACCAATTACTTTGATGGGAGGAGGGGGAAGAATATTTTTCTTCTTATCTTTATTTAGAGGGGTAGAAGATGGATTGATCTCACCCGCTGCACGTTTTGAGGCAGGATCCCTGATATCATCACCACTGGAATTGGAAGTGGTACCACGTTTCCGCTTCTTCTTCATCTGAGTGAGAACTGCTTTACGTTTGGTTGTATATTCAGGATCCGAGTTGTAATCAACAAAGGCATCCGAGGATTCCGATCCATCAGTATCGGAGTTGGAGTTTTCCACATCATCGTCCAATTGAGCGTATTTATTATGAGTAGGAGTACCTGGCTGATTTGGTTCTGAAGTCGGTGCAGGTTTCTTCCGGGAAAGTTGAGATTGAAAACTTAACTTCGATTGAACAGTTTTTTGTTTCTTAGAAGAAACATTTACATTAGTATTCGCCGGAGCAGAATGGTTTTGCGACGGAGCCGCTTTTAGAGTGTCAATTTGAGTTTGCAGGCTAGATAAGAGTTTATTTGTTTCTAACTGCGACTGAGAAAACTGTGCCTTTAAGGCTTGTTTTTCTTCCCGCTGTTTTAACACAATTTTATTGAGTTCACTCACTACAGTTTGGGCCTTGGCCATATAAGTTTTAATGGACTCGTGCGTTCGGGAGTCAGTAAGAATAGGACGAAGGTCCGCATTAAGAATGTCTTCCGAAAGGGAACGGGCAGTAATCACATCACTGTTTGTAGGTGGATCCTGTGGGGGAGGACCCGAAGCTACCCCCGCCATAGCAGGGGTAGATATTATTTACTTTAACGAAAAACAGGAAAAATTTAGAGTGTGGCACTTCGAATAGAAATAGGCCACTCCGGCCTCGTATTTACAGCGCACAACGTTATCACAAAATCAGATAAGAGAGCACGGGAGCTACGACAACTGTCCGCTTCGGCGTATCGGACCGCACTGAAAAAAAAAATCCTGAGAGGGGGTGAGAGCTGTTTTCGAAAACTTATATCTAGGTTCATTCGGAATCCTACACCGAAAAAAATAATATGCTGTTTTAGCATCTAGGATGTCAAAAATGTGTCCGGTGATCCCAAGATGCTACCTTTACTGCCCCCGCAGTTGAATTTGCATTCACAGGATGTAAAAGTAACTGCGGGGGCAGTGAAGGCAGCATCTTGGGATCACCAGACACATTTTTGACATCCTAGATGCTAAAACAGCATATTATTTTTTTCGGTGAGTATTTTCTCCATTTAACGAGTTTCATGTACGTTCGGCTTTGAACGGACGAGGAGCAAACGATGTTTCACAGCGTTAATTATCACAGTTGAATTAATTTTATATAAAAAAAGGAAAAGGCAATTTAAATACTGTTTTTTGAGGTGGTGCTTTACCTCAACGTTGCCTCCAATAGCCCAGAAACGGTTTAAGCATTTTTTTTAAATATTTCTAAAAACAACGGAATTTTTCACAGATTATTCTTCATAACTGGGGAAAAATTAAAATATTTCAAAACTGACTTTGAAATGTTGGG
Organism: Bemisia tabaci; assembly: GCF_918797505.1. Taxonomy (NCBI): domain Eukaryota; kingdom Metazoa; phylum Arthropoda; class Insecta; order Hemiptera; family Aleyrodidae; genus Bemisia; species Bemisia tabaci. The sequence goes on along the minus strand of NC_092802.1, from coordinate 11,872,634 downwards.
AAGATTTATTATGGTGACGTATTATGTGCCTTTTCAGCATATTTTAAAGCCATCTTTTAAAACTTTTGAAGCGAAATATTTAAAAATAAAGTTTGTATTGACATTTAAAGTTTTAAAGACATATTTTGATCATTTTGAAAAAAGTTCTTAAAAGTTTTATGAAAATATTTTTGACTTGTATATAGAATTATTCTGAATTATTTTACTCGCATTTTAAAAGTATATTCAATTATTGGTCTTTACAAACTGTCTTCAAAAATATTTCTCATTCTTTATCTTTAAAACCAAGATTCACCATAACTAAGAATACCCAAATTATTTTCTAAAATTGCTTAAAAATATTTGTTTGATTACTTCTTGAAGAAAAAAAAACTGACATAATTTTTTTTCGATGTTTTTTAAGAATAGTTGCATATTGTTGGTAAGATAAAAAATACACATATCTTTTTCGTTTTTTAGAAAAAAAGTCTCCGCCTATCTTATTTATTTCAGAGGATGCATCATATGAGCAATTCCTGGCAATTTCTAGAGAGAAATCTTTAGAAAGGAAAGACAAATTACGTATGATCCTTGTGTGTTTGATGACTGATCGGTGATGCTCGTCACAATCAAAACTTTAGAATGTAATGGAAAATTCACAATTAGTTTTTGACTCATTATTGAAACATCGTACTGTTCTTTCTTTTTTCAATGCAGATAGTTACTTTAATAGATGAGCCAGAGATAGAAGTTCGTTTTTACAAAATGCAATCCATTTTGATGATACGTTTTAAAAGAATGCATAGTTCAGGAGTTGATTCTAGGGGCCCCCGTAGAGTGAACCGTCCTCTACGTAGGATTTTGAGAAGAAAACACTTAACCTTCTCCTTAGTTCAGCCCTTGTATAAGGGCTAATTTTGCATCTTCTAATTCATGCAATGAACAACCAAATAACTCACTCACAATTTTTTTTTTTTTAAATTATTGGATCTTTTCACCGTTTACATTTTTATACCAAGAGACCCCGTGAAATTGCCCTGCTTTAAGTTTTTGCAGCGTAATTGTAAGCGTGAAATGTACCCATAGTCAACACGTAGCGATGTGCTAATGGAGTTACGCATCATTGATCCTACACAGATATTCGAATTTGTGTTAGAGATGGTTGCTCAAAAAGATGAGAATAATTAAAATTTGCGCAACGCTATCATTGAGAGGAATACTTTTGTGCTTTTAATACTTTTGGATGAAAATACGCAATGCAACACGAAACACCCAGAATTTTGTGTTAATATTGGCCCACACGAAAAAAAGAGGTACGGGCTTAGACCGACTTGATTGAAAAGCGTGAAATTGTGTTTGTACCCCAATAAATTAGGTTACTAACCCAACTTTTGTAGTACTGCCCCAGCTTGAGTTGTGGTATTACCATAATGGAGAATTTGAACATAAAAATTGTATTGCTTCATCTGAAAGTGCCTAATGAGCTGAGTTCGCAGTATTTTTCATAATTTTTTCTGACATGAGAAATTGGAGAGAAATTGATTTAAAAATGAGAAAATTTGCCGGCCTTGCGACATCATCTGGCGGCATTTCCCATTTAAACACATGTATTTTAGCAGAATCGGTTATTTTGTTACATCTCCTCTAATAATTTCTCAATTCATGAATCAAGGGTATCTTCTTGTTCAGTTCACTCAGTAGATTCCACTTCAACACAAAATTCATTAAATTTCAGACCCTTGCAAATTCTCCATTAATTGGAAACCCCCGCACCCGCATATCATCGAACAAAATGGGATATTACTACAATTTTAAGCAATTTCCCTCAACATTTGTTTTCAGTGTAGCATGAATTGAATTTACTTTGTCTCGAAGCATTATCAAAACAACGGACAACCCTGAACACCCTAGCGTTAACCGGAGGTTTGCGCTATACTTTGTGCTCCATGTTTTACATGAACCGAACTGTAGTGTTACTTTTCCTCTCAGTGATTGACTGATCGTGAATTCATTAAATATCTCCATTATAGACTCTCATAATGTTCGTGTAAATCTAGTTTTTGTTTCAACAGCCCTAATTTCCATTCTGCCACAAGCAGGAATAAGAGAGATTTTGGCCTGTTGCAATGTTGCCACGTCTGTCACCTACACGGAAAAAATATCAAATCCAAATTATACTCCTATGATGTTGGCGCCAGATATAAAAGTAATTGCATTGCACTAGTCAGAGGTGCCTACGGTGGAGAAAGTGTAATTGGTTCAACTATACCTCTTACCAGTGCAACTACTCTTATATCTGGCACCAAAATCAGACAGGAGTAAATTTGAGATTATGATACTTTGCTTTCAGTATGGACATATTAATGCAGGTGCTGCGACGATCAAACCCCATTATAATAATTCATTTCGTTCGTTTGTCCCCCCCCCCCCCAAATGCAAATAAAAATATCTAAAATATTTTGTTTACTAACAAGATGGCTAATCAGTCTTGGCCCGGATCAAAGATTGAATTTCTACTATAGAACACTGGAAAAACAGTGACGACGAACATGATCAGAAAACGCATTCGTGAGGATCCTACATTATTTTACCATGAAAAACTGCTGAATTCAGAAATACCAAATCTAATTCTTACAAATGACAGAAAATGTCAGTTTCGATGACTAAGGAACAATACCATTCATCATGCAAACGGACGATTTTGCAGGAAAAAGAAGAAAAACTCGCCATTTTTTCTAATTTAGTGGTTCGATTTGTAATTTTTTTTCTACCTCACAGCGTCTTTGCAGCGCTCCCATGCGAAATTTGAAAGAAAAATGCGGTGCTCGGTAAAGTCGCTAACTCATATTTTCAGTTAAATGGTATTGTTTCTTAGCCCTCGATTTAGATACCATACAGTCTCACCAGTTAGATACGGTATTTACATTGGATCTCATTGTTTCAAGATGTTTATCCGGGTAAACACAAGAGATAAGAAAGAGGATCCCTATGAATTTGGCATTTACCAATTATGAAATGGGGGCTAATTCATCATAATTTAATATGTGTTGAAAGATTGAGAGATGGTGTGAATTCAACGTGGCCGGACTCCGCAAAAGACTATGAAATAGAATATATTTTGCAATTAGAAACAACTGTTCCTGGCTCATCTGCAAAGGCACCTATCTGCATATGAAATCAAATAGCACAAAAATATTGTCTTAAATTGGGCCTGAAATGATAGTTCTTTACAGCAAAATATGGTCAAAATTATATGGAAACTCCTTGATAAGCTATCACCGAAAGATCGGGATACGTTTGTTTCACAAGATTAGCGCTATACAATTTTTTCTGCGTTAGTCCAGGTGCACGGCGTTAAGGGCTGAAACAGTAACAGTGGCTGGGTCAGTTTGCACCTCGGTCCTCAACCGGCAGGTGTGCCATGTTGGACGCAGGAAACGTCAATTCACACTTTCCGACCTAACTTTCGTGTGCGGTCGACGCCAATTTTTTTCTCCGTAATGGTACTAATCGGTAAAGCTTTTCAAAATTGACCTAATTCAACCGCTTATGAACTCACGGTTAGTGTACCAAACAAAGCGAACAAAAGAACAAGGCCACTTTCATAGACTCGCATTATCTAATGATTTTTGTCCTCTCTGTCTGACGAGCGACTGTTTTCGCGCGACGAAACTTTCAAGCTTTCACAACATTCTCTGATTGAGTCGTGAGCCCGGACGGATATCGAAGCAAGTGTTCCCTCAGCGCGGAAAGCCAGACCTCGCTATCCTTACTATAAAATTAAAACGGGCCTAAATACGGACACATTCAATTATCAATTTTCTTCCGAACAGTTCTCGACATGCTTCAGTCGAAATTACCTGTTGTGATCCTGGTCTTGGTCGTTTTGACCGACCTCTCTATTGCGTTCGAATATGGATACTTCAACCCGTACGGTCCCACCATCGCAAGCCCACCCTACGGACCAATCAGTGCCCCAATCACTGTCGGAGACCCTGGCGGATTTGCAAGTGGCTCTCCACCATTAACTTCCCCTCCGTGCGGCTATGGATCTAGTTCCTGTGGATACGGTTACGGCTACCCTTACGGTTATACCGGCTACTCTTACGGTTATACCGGCTACCCTTACAGTTATCCCGGCTACCCTTACTGTTATCCCGGCTACGTGAATTGCGGATCTTGCGGATACGGCTCACTATGTGGGTCTTGCGGAACGTGCGGAAACTGCGGAGGCGGCTGCAATTGCGGGTTGCCTTACGGAAATTGCGGGTTGCCTTACGGAAATTGCGGATCGAGCTGCTGTTGCACCTCTTGTAGTGGGACTAACATGGCTCCCGGAACCGTACTGGACGGTGTGGACAACTTAATTCAAGGTGGAAATAAATGTGTATCCGCAGGTGACTGTGGGTGTGCGTGTGGAGCTACGTATGGATCCTCTTCATGTGGATGTTGTGGATCTGGATATGATTCTACGTGTGGAACTACATGTGGATCTACTTGCGGATGTGCATGCGGATCTTCTTCATGTGTATCCACGTGTGATACTGTAAGTGGAACTACGTGTGGAACTACGAGTGGATCTACATGCGGATCTACATGTGCATCTACATGTGGAACTACATGCGGATGTGCATGCGGATCCTCTACATGTGGAAATGTATGTGGACCTACATGTTCAATTAGATCTAAATGTGGATGTGCCTTTCAAGGAGTTGTAGATGGTTATGCCCAGAGTCCTGTTGCCGGAGGAAGCGGATCAGGTGTCAATGTCAATGTCAATGTGCCTGTGGTAGATGCGAATGCGAATGTGAATATAGGAGGAAATCCAACGTGTGATTGTGGTTGCTGTGGATCCACAGGATCAATTGGTCCTGTGAGTTTGACTGTATCCATAGATGGAAATGGAGGTGGAAATGGAATGGGCCCAGCTGGTGGAAATACTGAAGATGCGTCTGAAGGAGAAGCTGTAGATACAACTGTTGCGGAGACTACAGATACAGCTGCAGGTACACCTACAGATACACTTACAGATACAACTGTTGTGACACCTGCTGCAGGGCCTGATAGTGCACCTAACGGAGAAGCTGGGGTTGCATCTGAAGATGAAACTGAAGGTGCATCTGAAGGAGTAACTGAAGGAGGAACTGAAGATGCACCTGTAGGAGGAGCTGAAGATGCACCTGTAGGAGAAGCTGAAGATACAACTGGTGGAGATGCACCTGTAGAAGGAGCTGGAAATACATCTTAAGAAGAGGCGGGAAATGCAAATAAATTGAAAGCTGGAAATAACCTTTGGAGGGCAGCCAAAAATACACCTGGAGAGGAAGCTGGACGAATATCTACTTGAGAAGCTGAAAATCTAGATGAGGATCTGGAAATCTAGTTGAGGAGCTAGAAATGCATCTACTTGAAGCTCTGGAAATACATATCGTGAACGAGGTGAAAATACGTCGCATGAAATAAGTGAGAATACATCTCGTTCACAAGGTTGGAATGCGTCTGGTGAGGAGGATTTAAGTGTTAAAATACTGTAACACCAAGGTCATAAGACAAATGTTGGACTTTCTCACCACCGACGCCGACCGGCGTCGGCCGTGACGACTGAGGGCGTGCAGTTACTGGTCAACTTCTTACCCGGAGTAAAATTCATTCGATTATATTTAAAATTAAGGCTGTTAAAACATTATTTTTCACGCTAAAATTCAACCAGTAAACAAGTCACCGTCAAAAGTTGGACATAATGTAACGGCGTGATGTTGATCAACGTTGTATTCAAGGTTTGGCAGCCTCGGGGAGTGGCGATTTCCTCAAAGTTAGCAACACTACTTTCCCTCTTTTAAATGTATGTGAATCTATCGTTCTCAGTGGAGTCAAATTCAAAAAGAAGCTATAAACTTGCAAAATATGTTACTGGGATCATTGTATGTGCCTATACTGACCAAGAACTTTCCAAAAAAAAATAAAAAAAAAAAAACCTCCCCCTTCTTTTGATAGTCAATTAACTGCAGATTAACTGTAAAATATCCTCATTTTTTAGAGCCGTTCTAGAAAATTACTTGGGTCAGGGTATCCTAGAATTTTTTTTTTTTTAAGCGGGTTGAATTAGTTAAAAATACCAATTACCAACAAATACACCACATTGTACCATACGTTACCATAAGGTACAACGATAATAGCGCCTCAGGTCATATGAAATCCACAGAGTTTGGCAGTGCTGATTTCTCGTACGTTTTCTCGATTTTATCGAGACAGCTTCCTTTAACAAATGTCGATTGGTTCACTTACATTTGAATGAAGATAGTCAACAACATAACAAAAAATTGTGAGTCATTTTCAAAATTTCAATTTATTGTAAATTTTAGTTAAGGCTTAACTCTCAATTTTACATTCATAATTCACTAAATTGTATTTCTGAACTTCTTACCTTGTCTGACTTGTATACCGCTGGCCATTGGTCTGCTGTGTCATAGTACAGGAGTAAATTTTGCACGGCATATTCCTGCAAAAATAAATATTTTTTTCAATTTAATTTTGTTAATTTTATTTTTTTAATTCAGAGGCTTTTGATGGGGTTGTTCCAATCTCTAATCAGAATTATACATATACCACGTTACAACGACAAACTTTAATCCGAAAGGAATACACTCAGTTAGACCTCCTTTAATCAAAATGAAATATTTCCATTGGGAAATGGACCTTGAGACCGTTGAGTACATGCGTAACAAGGTTCATGCCACAGTAAAAAAGCACCCTTTTGATACAAATACATTTAATTGATTCACTATAAATTATCTTGCAATCGTTTCTCGCAAACATGTACATTCCAACTTTAGACTAAAATAATAAATATATAATGAACTTACACGAACTTCAATGAAAATTTGAATACTGCTTTTGGCTTAACTTCAACCAATTCTCTTGTAATAGTAAAATTGGGTAATTCATAAATTGCCAAAGTAAATAGTCACGTGAAATCGAATATGGAACAATTTAACATTGCATTTTGCTAATCCAATGAAAAGAGGGCTAACATTGATTACTTCTTGGAACCAAATTATAACTTTCTTCAGAAGGGTCGCATATTATATTCAGATTATAATAAAGTTGGAAAATACTATTCAACAGAGAAAAGTAGAGGTACAGAGAAAAATGGTAGATAGGGATTGGTAAAGTATGTTTCAAGGTATACATTTATTGAAACTTAAAAATCTAAAATATTCATCAAAAATATGAAGATCCTTGCTATTTTTTTTAATTTGCCCAGGCATTTTGGAGAGTCTAAATGAACAATGCAGCCTATGACAGGTTTTCATGGCCTTGAAGAAACAGACACCGTTGAGGTAACATTTTTAGAATTGCGATTTTTGCCGATTTAGGTCGAGAAAGATGTTTCGCGTCCAGATTCCTGCGAATAACTCTAGGCTCTCACGACTGGGTACACTGATATCGTATGAGTCTTTAAACGTTGCAGTTTTTCCTTGAAAAAAAAAACACAAATTTTCTGGAAAACTTGTGAATATTTTCCCTTTAATTTCTCACAGAATTTAATTTGCAATTCAATCCAAATCGTATAAAGATTTCAAGCAAAAATATTCATATTTTCCCTCAAAAATATATATTTTATTGCTGAAAATGTGGCAACATTTGGATAATGTTCAAAACGACGTTCTTTCATGGCACGGCAATACAGGTGTGATCAGTATTTTCTCTAAGTTTGTGCAACCCGGTCCCATTGCTGAGTTAATAATGAGTCAAAACCCAACTTCGTAAATTCTTCCATTATTTTACGCTTAGTGCATTATTCAAATGCCGAGTTTGATTACCAGAAAGCACCTCGGTTTTTTAATGGGGCGTTACAAAACTGTGCGACAGGAGTGTCCAATAGTTGTTAGAAATGAACGTCACCCTCGAGGAAAACAGTAATTGTACTTAGACCCTATCGCGGAAGCAATGGGAAAATGCTCAGATTTCGCCTTCAAAATCAAGCGTATGCAACCCGGCCCACCGCGGAGTTAAAATAGTTGCATGTTGGGTTCGAACCCAACTCCGAATATTCCTCCATTGTTTTACGCTTCGCTTTTAGATTATTGAACTTCAGTCCTACCCAAGGTATTAGTGTTTTTATTTAGCACTAGTTGCAAGAAATTTGAATTTTTCGCTCATGAGGTTAATTAAAGAAGAAGCAAAGCACGTACCACAACAGTCTTGGCAAGCCTCTTAACCGTTCCTTCCCCTCTTTGTGTCATTCTGAGGGTGACCAATATGGAACAGCAAGCCGAAATGCCAAAATATTGAGACTACCGATGATGAGGGGGAAGTTTAAATTAAATATGCACGCATCGAAAATCTTTGAATCTTGGTTAAGAATTACATTCAATAATTCTCGTTGCACAAATCGTGTTTTACGTGTAACTTTGATGACACAGCACATAATGCAGTGTTTAAACCTTGTGTTTTGGTAGGTTCTCCGTAGATTTGTCACTTATAATCTACTGGATCCGAACATTTCAATAAGAAATATTGATAACACTCCTAAATTAGAATTTCTATCGGGGGAAATTTGACAACAGTGTGATGCATATAAGTTGTTCTTCCTAAGTGCAGTAGCGTGGACTGTCAACCATCAACACCCCCTGTCCCCCTCTCTCTGTTCTTGCATGATTCGTCGGTCTGTTTAGTACCTCCTGCCCCGACAGGTCTCGCTACGGAGCGCCAGGTCTAATGATTTACGTTTTCCGAAAACATGAGTCATTTAAAGTGAGAGATGGGTTCTGTGTATGATTAACGCTTCTGATCCAGTCGAATTTAGCAAGCTTAATGTCTTCTCCACATACTGAGATGAGGGCTGAAAGTGGGTGGTATTGATGCGTTCGTTAACTAATTCTCTAAAATTCATTTTTCGAGGTACCGCGCGATTTTCAGCAATCGATGAGTTTGGAACATTGCAAAAGCTGTCATCTTTTATCAGGCATTCTTAAGAAAAAAGGTTTGTCTCATGTGTTGGCCACCCATGCATAGGTGTGATGGTTTCAACTGGACTTCATTTTGCAATTTGGAACTATAAATTCCGGCTCTTCTGGAAAAACACTTATGTGCATAGGGAAGCTAATGGCACATACGTGGTTTTTAAACGAGCTAGAATTTATAGTTCCGAATTGCGAAATGTAGTCCAACTGTAGCTTTATACATAGGGTGTCCCAAAACAACTGAGACCAAGTCTGTAATTCGGAAAGTATAATAGATCGAAATGCGGTTTGTGAGAGGTTGTAGTCCATATTATTAGCTATCAAACCTCAAAATTTGAGCTTATTTGGTTGAAAACTCACCGAGTTATAACATTTTTCGGGATGAGTTGACCGGAACACTCCACTATTTTCGAGTATATTTTTCATTTCGCGAACTGTTCGTGAGTGGCGCTGCAGATCGCGACGCTGTGGATCAGGTGGAGGGATGAAATGATCACTGTTCTGGATGCAGGTTTTATCTTTTTAACATGTGTTTTCATCGCAATCGTCCTCGGGAAAGCTCAGTGTAGCCGAAACCGTCAAGCGTAACCGAGTTTTTTTTCGCGAAGTTGAGTTTGCCCTGAGTTGAAACAAGAACAACGTTTTGTCATTCGCTATTGCGTTCGCCGTGGCCTTTCTGCCTTCGATACTTTAAATGAGATGACAGTTGCTTATGGTTTAAAGCGACTTCGGAAAATTACCATTCTTCGTTGGCATAAATGCTTTTCCGAGGGTCGAGAGTCGGCGGCTTGTTGCATCTCAGCGGGCGAACTCAACTTCGCGAAAAAAAACTCGGTTACGCTTGACGGTTTCGGCTGCACTGAGCTTTTCCGAGGACGATTACGATGAAAACACATGTTAAAAGGATAAAACCTGCATCCAGAACAGTGATCATTTCATCCCTCCACCTGATCCACAGCGTCGCGATCTGCAGCGCCACTCACGAACAGTTCGCGAAATGAAAAATATTACTCGAAAATAGTGGAGGGTTCCGGTCAACTCGTCCCGAAAAAATGTTATAACTCGGGGAGTTTTCAACCGAATAAGCTCAAATTTTGAGGTTTGATAGCTAATAGTATGGACTACAACCTTTCACAAACCGCATTTCGATATCTATCATACTTTCCGAATTACAGACTTGGTCTCAGTTGTTTTGGGACACCCTATGTACTCAAGGGGTCCGGGTTCGATTGCTGGCCCAACTTTGGTGGTCTCAAACAATTGTTGCCATGAGTTGGTTGCACAACAGGGACGAGGCTTAAACTGCAAAAAAATGCAGGATTCTCCCCTATGTGGCCCTTGAAGGAAAGGAAAAGGGGAAACCCTCCGTTTTTTCACCAATCTGAGAAATGTGACCGAAGTTTGTATTTTGATTGACGAAAGTCATTGATTTCGCATTTTAAAGAAAGTCGATAATTTTACGTAATGCTGTGCTTAACGTCTCCTCGTCGTAGTCTCCCGGCTTGCGTTACGTAGTACAGGCACAATCCTTAACATTATACTGCCGTACTAAGGAAGAGCGCCGTATGAAAATTCGAGAGTTGCCAAATTTTCCCGAATAAGACATGTATTTTTAAAGAAAGTAATGGGCACTTTTCCTCAAAATTTTCCCAAATTTTAGATTAAATTTGGAACAAAATTGTCTAAAAAATTGGAAGGAAAACATTCAGAATTTTCCCAGTAAATTCGTTGGTCAATAAATAAAATATGGCAACGCCTGAAGGCTCATTTGGTGTTTTTCCTTATCACGGCAGTATAGCACGGTGAGTTAGGACACGCTAAGGTGAGGCTAACCAGACATCTGGTGGAATCTACCTTACCTAAGGTTTCCAAAGTTCTGGTATTTGTCATAATAGTGAGTCTGTTGATTACCATACTCATAGCCCTTATAAAGGTAGGTAGGTACAAGGCCCATACATACATATAAAGGTAGCAAACATTACAGCATTAAAAGTACTACATTACATGTACCACAGTTACGAGTGCTCGACTGACCCTTTTGTTCATGTCACTTCACTCGCGGAAACATGCAGCCAAATCCACGAGTCACTTCATCGTTCTACTCACGAAAGGTCTCAACTGCATTTCTATGTTGCCGAATTTATCCTCGAAGATTAAATTTTCACCAGGAGAATCTTGAGCATTTCTAACTAAAACCTCCACTGATTTTTCCTCTGATTTCATGCAAAAATCAGAAAAAAAATTGACGGAAATTACGTAGGTATACACATACATTAGAGTCACTTTCATGGCGCTCTCTGGCGCTCTGCGACGTCTCGGTCCTCCTACAATCCATTGGGGAGTTGACACTCCCTAATTTCATTTAAAAACCCCCTGTCGCTACCCTTTCATTGGGCGTCCCCTCGTCTCCTCCCAGGAGGCACCCAATCAAGCATCTTTTTGGCAGCCTCTCTTCTGTCATCCTATTAACACGACGTCCAGACGGCGGTATACATTTTCCGCACAAAACTGAGATTTTGACATTTCTGGACAAAGATCGCAATTGATATTTCCACACAAAATATTTCCCTACGACAACCGTCTGGCAACATTTTTCTCGCCATCAAAAGATGATAATAATTACGTTGCTATGTGGTACCTTTTACAAAAAATCGCGATCCCCTACAAACAACAGGTTAGTAAAATGTTTCCCTCTCATTCCTTACACTTCTTGCATGTGGAGTAAGAGAACAACGATTGAAATATCTGCGCGGTTTTGCCAAATCGTGCCGAAAATAGTATTTTGCTTAATAGATTTTGTGCGGAAACGTCAATCCACCTACCAGACAAGCTGTTTGGTCGTGACGTCAACACGTCTAGGGTATATAGGTAAACATAGGGTACATAGGTATATCCTACACGGAAAAAAAGAGGTAGGGGTTAAGTCCCAACTATTGGATGATATGGACATTCCCAATTAATTGTGGTAATACACCCCGATTAATTGTGGTAGTATTCCAATTAATTGTGGTAGTATCCCGATAAATTAGGTCACTAACCCAAATGTTGCGGTACTACCCCAACTTGAGTTGCGGTGCTGCCAAAATTAATTGGAAATGTCCATATCATCTAACAAATTTGGGTAGGACCACAATTTTAGGGGATAGCCCCTGACACTTTTTTTTTTCAAGCTTGTAAGAAATTGAATACACTGAGAAAAAATTCTCGGCGTTTTTACCAAGGTCCGTTGGTACCTTTACCATCTCACTTATTTTTACCAATCATTGGTAATTTTACCAAGACAGACTGGTAAGCTTACCTAAAACCTGGTATTTTTACTGTTTATTCAGATAAGAATACCACTTTTATTGGTAATCAATTCCCGGTAACTTTGCCATTTTATCTCGGTAATTCTACCACAGTCGATAAAAAATATTGGCGTTTTTACCAAGGTTTTTACCGAGATTTCTTGGTAAAATTGCCAATTCAATAAATGGTAATTTTACCAAGAAAAAACTGGGATCAAATAGAACCCTGAATTCTTGGTAATTTTACCCTTTTCTTGGCAAATACAACGAGATTTTTTTTCAGTGTAGTTTGAATCAATTTTGCAACCGTGGAATGGAGTTACGTTCTTTGTCTGGGAAATGACGACTTGAGCAACATAAGTTCTGTGGAGAAGTAAATTCGTCGACTGGGAGGGGCGAGGAAGGGAGAGAAAGGAGTGGGTTGTAATTTAAACGTGACAGTAAGAATATTAAGCAGGCTCATTGATCCGAAAAAAACACGCCAACCCCCGACCCTCTGGAGTCAATTCCGCTCGACTCTTACTGGTCTCGTCGGCCACTTGTAAGTGGCTAATTCTCTCCCACTCTTTGTTCCCGTTTAATTTTCTCCAAGTTCTAAACAATTAAGGGTTGAGTAGGTGAAGGGATGCATTCCGATGTTGCTCGACTTTTTAGTATTTTAATCTTTTCAAAGCGAAAGATTCATCCCCCGGCCGTGCTTCTTCCTCATCATGTGTATTGTGTATGAATGGAGATGTTGCATGTGTGAGGAATTTGCGATGTGGCTATTGATTCATATGTAAAAGTTCGCGAGAAACACGATGGTGCCACTGGTTTTCTCTGAAATCAACTTCCAAGCTCAATAAAAGCTCTCAAGTTGAGGCCAAAATGGAGGGGATATCCCACGCTATCCTGAGAGTCCACCTCTACATCAAGATAACTCTCCATGCGAAGATAGGGAGCAAATACATTAGCAGGGTTGCCGTGTTTTCAGTTGTGGAGTCCCCAAATAAAGTGGCAGCCCTGTCAATGTATTTGCTCCCTATCTTTGCATGGAGAGTTTGTCTTGATGTAGAGGTGGACTCTCAGGATAGCGTGGGATATTCCCTCCATTTTGGCCTCAACTTGAGAGCGTTTTTTGAGCTTGGGAGTTGATTTCAGAGAAAACCAGTGGCACCATCGTGTTTCTCGCGAACTTTTACCTAAGAATCAACAGTCAAATCGCACATTCCTCACACATGTAACATCTCCATTCTGGGGAATTTAATTTTTTCAGAGATTATTCCTGAGAGTAATCGCTCCAGCGGGCTGATTGTTGAAATGGATAGACAAAGCTATAGACATAAAAGACCTAGAGAGTATAAAGCGATCTTATCGGTTGAAATGGTTGGTTCCTATGATGCCGTGCAACGCAAAAACGCCGTAAACGTCATTTTAAATTTTTTGGAAACAATGTATCATAGCAGAAAAACTTATGTACCTTGGGATAATATTTTTACAGAATTCTTTCGCAAATACTGTAAAGAACTTAACCTGAAAATTTGAGGTGCATGGGTAAAACAGTCTTTATTTTATCAATCGTTAAGTTCCAAAAAAACGCGGAAAATCTTGATGGATTTACGGCGTTCTTGCTTATAGCACGGCAGGGACAAAATGATGGACTAACTTTTGGGTCTTTCGTTGGTTACCGGAATTTAGTCTACTATCTACCTTCTTTGTCCATTGCAACCACCCGCTCCCACCAATAGGATCCCTCCATATCTCTTTTGGATTCTATGTCTATATCTTTGTCTATCAATTTAAAAAATCAGCCCGCTGTAAGTATTTAAGTTTCCTGACAATGTTGCCAGTTTTAGAAGCAATTTACTTCATCCGCTTATAACATGTACAAACGCAGTCGTTCCTTTATTGGCTCATTTCCTTCATTAAAACTAAGGTATCCGGTTCGTTTACATAAAAATAGAATCCATGTATAGGTATTTATTTCGCAGACTTGTATCTAAAGCACCAACTCACCTTATTGTATTCAATCTGGTACTCGAATTGGCCATTATCCGATAGAAAACAAAATCTGGCCAGAAATGCCCACTTCTGGAAAAGAGAAACAGAAGAAAAATCCTCGGTTATTTTCTCAAAGTAGTTTTATTACACATTTAGCTCTCATGAAATATTGTTTAGTCTAATGATATTAGTAACGACCTCTCATCCCTGGTAAACATTGGCGATAAGAGCTACGTTTCAAAATACCATAGGAATACTTATAGCCGGCTAAAGAAGGCTACAGAAAATCATATAACTGGCTGTAGAATGCGGAGAAAATCATACGGCCAGGCTATACGAAGCGATAAAAAATTATGCAGCCGGGCTAAGTCTTCGGGCTTTAACTTTATCGCCTGGCTGTTGCTTTTTCGCCATCGATTATAAAAGGCTATAAGAAATTGTGTAGAAATTCGTGTGCTTTGGAAATCATTAAGTTTGATACGGAACCACCTTAATATTTACAAAGCACACGTTATATTTTCCTTTAATACACATTTCTTTTCATCAATTAAAACTGAGAATAATCCATACAGGATGTGCAAACATTTCAAAATCATGAGTTGAATAACGCTGACTCCGCCAGATTAAATATTAGAGCCTAACACAAAGCGGAGCGGCGACGCACTGGCGCCTACAAACCTAACAGGGATACTTCACGCATTGCGCAACGCGTGAAGTATCCCTGTTAGGTTTGTAGGCGCCAATGCGCGTTTCGCGCTGGCTGCCCGCCTGCCGCACCGCAGCGTGCCACGGCGCTTGAAGCAACTATTTCACACCAGAGGTATTGCACAGTATCATACGAAACTGAAGGCGCTTTAATATATTAGGAATGGCAGGCATCCATCAAAAGTACGGAGCTTTCCTCGCAAATAAATCAAGATACTACGGCCCAAAAAGAGAGCAGTGGTCCAAAAACTCACTAAGTCCTAGCATCCGTAATTAGTGACGTTTAGCATACACTTTATCGCTCGGCTGTGAGTTGCTTAATCGCCATCGGCTATAAAAGGATATAAGAAATTGTGTCGGCGGCTATAGAAGCTATTGGAAATCTGACAGCCGGCCGTAGGTCTATGGTATTTTGGAACACAGATTCTACTGCCAATTTTTACCAGGGATCCAAAAAAAAGGAAAATATTTTACAACAAGTGTGACCCTCGTCTTCTTGATTTTGTCATGCACTGCTTTGACTAAAAAAGTGATAAACGTAGGTGCATTTTCTATACACGCTAAGGAGGCACTGCTTTTTTATAAAGAATTAAGAATAAAATTAATGTTTTACGATCTCAAGTTTTTATTATCGTGAGAATTGAATAGAATTAAAACGGCCAACTTCAACATTTTCAGGTTGTGTTTAAATCAGTTACTGTCAGGAGTGTCAGGTAAGATTATACCCAACATAGCACGCAAATCCTCGCGTAGATGACTATTGACTCACGGAGCACTTTCTTGGCCTACCTAGAAAATTGAAGGCGAAATAATAATATGCGTGTTTCCACACCTCATAATCGGTCGGCCCAATTATTCCCTAATGATTTACTTATAGACTGAGATTTTAATATTCTCAAAATAATCCACCTGAGATTACAATTTAATATGTATATTGACCCTACTCAGAATGATCGCACAATCCCTCAAGATCCATCTTACGATGGTTCTTTCAGCACCAGGCTTCTTTCAGGCAGAATACTTGGTAATCATGGTAATTGATTGAAAAATCGAGCTACAAGCCAAAAATAAATTGAACAAGTGATAATTCAAACTACATAGAGATGAGAAATAATACAAAACTTACAAGAAACAAAGCAAACGTTTCGGCCGCCTTACAGCTCGATTTTGTAATCAATTACCATATTCTATACAGCTTAGCCAGCCAAATTTGGCATTAAAATGTATATACTTGGTAATATTGACGAACTCAATAATTTCCCGACTTTGCAAGTGAGACTTTCCCCGGGATGAACCCCGTGAAAACGTTTCGGGGGACAAGGCCTCACAAGTCAAGATCCCTAAGACTGCCGCGTTAATGATGGTGGAATTGGTTTACCTCTGCAGTGACTAGATGGCCCTCGATGTACTTGGAAGCCACACCGATCCAATGCCTGCTAAGCACGAGGACCATAAAAGCGGGTACAAGCGGCATGTGCACGATTTATCACTGCAGGCTCTCCACTTCAGACCGTAGGGCCCACCCTCGATCAGGGCCACTGTTTACGCGGACCGCACGCCGGTTGCCCCTGACAACCGAACCCACCATCGCGGAGCACAGGTCGCGAGGCAATCCCGCTTTACGTCACCCTGGTACGTTCGCGGTGATTGGCAATAGCTCTCTCATGTGTGTGGCAAGGGTGTATACCGCCGCACTAAGGGAAAACGCCGTACATCGCCGGATCCACCTACTTGCCGCCCATGAGCCGCCTGTATTTTGCCGCCCCCTTCTCATTCGTTTTGAAACTCGATAAAAACCATCAAATGAAAGTGTAAGCGGGGGAGGAGTGCATAGGACGCATTCACTCATGTTGAACACATTTTTGGGAAAGCCCTGTCAACACTACTAGCAAAAGTTCACGGAACTTTGCGCGAAAGTTAAGTTCCGTAAACCTATCTCCGTGCGGACAAGGCCCTCATTTCATAAGAAATGAACGAAAAAATTATGAAAGAACACACATAAATGTGGATCAATGATCTTAACTTCCGCCGCCGCGCCGCGCAGACCGCACCGTGTTTGGCGCAATGCGTGAAGTTATTCACGTCAGTCCTTGGTAGGCGCTATGCGTCTTCCCGCTAGACCGCCACTGTGTCTGGCGCAATGCGTGGTGAAGGTATTCATGCATTGCTTGTAGGCGCTATCCATTTCACGCTGACTGCAATGACTGGATTGTGTTTGTTGCAATGCGTGAAGTATTCGTGCAGTCTTGTAGGCGCCAATATGTGTTACATGCTGATCGCCGCGCCGAGGGCTTCTCCTTTTCATCTCAAGTCCTCGTTATCATGTCCCTCTAAGTCGCGCCGTTCCAGGCCAAATTGCGGGTTTGGTTTCTCTCTTAACTCGACTTATTGAAGGTGTGTCTCTTGTATCACTAAGAGACGACAAAATTAGAATTACTATACTCTCAGGAAATGAGAGATTTTGTCGCCTTTTCTCGTTTGTAATTTTGTTTTTATAAATCCGATTTTTTTTAATCCTACACTTTAAAAAATTGCAAATTTTTGCCGCCCCTTAGATTTGCCGCCATGGGCCGCGGCCTATGTGGCCACCCCCTTAATCAGGCCCTGACGCCGTATGAACCTTCTGGCGTTGCCAAATTTCCTTGGATAAAACATGAATTTTCTGGTAAATTTATAAGTATTTTTCTTCCAATTTTTCAGATGATTTGTTTTGCAATTTAATCTACATTATCTAAAAATTTCATGGAATATTATTCATAACTATTTCTCAGAAATAAATATTTTATCGGAAGAAGTTTGGCAACTCTTGAATGTCATACGACGTTATTCCTTAGCACGGCAGAATAGCTCTTTCATGTGTAGGGCAAGGGTGAATACTGCCGCACGAGAGAAAAACGCCGAAAAATTTCAGGCGTTGTCAAATTTCTCCTGGCAAATCACTAATTTTCAGGAAAATTTTTGAATATTTTCCTTCCAACTTTTAGATAATTTTGTTCGCAATTTCGTTTCTGTTCTTCGTCTTTAAGGGACTTTTTATGTGAACAGATATATTCAGTAAGAAATATTTATTTATAATCCCACGTTTCCCATTTAGGAGACTGTAATATTTTGCTGTCATAGCATTAGGCATAATGAGGAGTGAACTCCTCTAAATTCACCCCCGAAAAATCACAGCAGGGCCTACAAAGCGAACACTGAACTATCGACTTTCTCTCCCGCTCGCCTGCAGACAATGGACGATGAACTTGAAGGCAGTGGCGTTGCGTGCTTTGCGATATATCGATCAATCTTTCATTTAAACCTATGAAAACGGATCACCTTAATAATCGATTCTTTACCATAGCTCCAAAGGAGAAATTTCGATAATCGATCATTCATGCCTCGCCACTGCTTGCAGGCGGCGAAGTGCATTAAATGATTAATGCCGTAACTTGTCAGTCGCTTTTGTTATTAATTTGAAAGTTCCCGCACGAGCTTTTAATTTAATTTATACTTGCATAAAGCATACGCAGTTTTTCGCTTGTTTTATTCTCTGCAAGATAAAGACAACCATAATACACGATGAACTTTCTTCAAAAGTTTTTCTTGTTGTCAGTTAAGACTTTTTCAAATAACGAATCTGCTCTGAATGAAATCGCATAGTCATTATGGGTAATATAAGGACTATATTTTGCAATAAAGAACTATTATTACGGGCGTATTTTAGAAACATCAAAATTGCGATTGGTTTCCATTTGTAGGTAGGTGTTTCTTATGGATGAGCCAAATGTAGTAGTTCCTTATGGCTAAATTTAGTCCATTGGCCGCTAAGAAGCCTAAATTTCAGCGATCGAGGAAACTCTAACCCCCGTGAGGTCTGCTTATTAAGGCACTAAAAATCAGGCACGTCGCCAGGGGGAGGATTGAGCCCCCCAAGCCCCCCCCCCCCCGAAAGCAAAAAAAAGGAGGAAAAGAGAGAAGGAGAGAGGAGACAGAAGATGAGAAAGTGCGAGAAAAGAAGAAAATTGAAACCCCGTGTTCATTCCTAAAATTTTCGCCAGAGAGGCCTCAAAATGTGTCCAAATAGAGTTGAAATTTCAAAAATTTTCAGGATCTTTTTGAGTGCATATTTGCATTTTTTGCTGAAAGTTCAAAAAGAAAACGTAATTTTTCTGCAGACATTGATGGAAAATCTGCGTTCACGGAAGCCTCAAAATGCGTCTAATTGGATTACAAATTTCTAAAATTTTCCGGGGAGGAACCTCTGGAATAGAAAGTTGCACTTGCATGTGGGTCCTATGAGCTGATCATCGACATGGCTTGTAGCTTTCGAAATAGTTTATTCGCCGAAACCTAGAAAACTATATCGTCTCACGTGTTTCAGCCCACCTACCGAGCAGGCCGCGAAATGAAAACACTTTGAACTCGACCGCAGGACGCTTCCAAAACAAAGAAACGTTGCCGCTATGCTCGGTCCTCTTATCAATACCGCAAACCGCCACTCGTTTCCTTTCTCACAACTTTCGAGCTTGAGTAAAGCTCATCGATCAATACTCAAGCTGAGCAACTTTCGGAGTGCAAGTTCTTACCTCCAGACGACCCTTTGTTCACAGCGCATAAAAACCGGTCCAGCCTCTAGCCAGTCACACTTGAACTTTCGCACCCTTCCGGGCCACATCACCAGAATGTTGAGAGTAACTATTGTGGTTTTGGCTTTAACGGCCGCCAAATCCATTTCTGCTACGTGCGACAGTGGAGACGACTATAGCTGCGGATACACCGATTCTTGCCTGTCATGTCCCGATCTGAATTCCTTGCTATGCCAATGTGGTCAGGATACCTTTCCGGTAGCTGTGGATGCGGCGGTTACGGGACCACACCATGTAACACCTGCGGGAGCGTTTCCGGTAACTGCGCTTGCACAGGAAGTGGCACATCCTGCCAAAGCTGCGGGGATCTTTCCGGTAACTGCGCTTGCACCGGAAGTGGCACATGCTGCCAAAGCTGCGGGAATCTTCCCGGTAACTGCGCTTGCTCAGGAAGCAGCACATGCTGTCAAAGCTGCGGAGGTCTTGGTAACTGCGGCTGTACCATAACCGATACGATTGTACCAGGTTGCATAAGCTGCGGAGGTACTTCCGGTAACTGTGGATGCGCCGGATGCGGAAGTGGGTCATGCTCCACTAACTGCGGAAGCACAACTAACTGCCCATGCACCGGATGTGGATTATCCTGTAACAGCTGTGGAAGCACCCCAAGTAACTGCGCGTGTACTAATTACGGATGTGGTTCGCCTTGTAGCAGCTGCGGCATCATTCCAGGGAACTGTGGGTGTTCCTCTCTCGGGAGCTGCGGAAGTTGCGGACCGGTGAATTTCGGTTGCGGAAACTGCCCGAGCGGAACCTGTGGTACCTGTACCACAGGTACCCCCTGCAGTACCTGCGGATACAGAGTCATACCAGCCGTATACGGTGGTCCTTGTAACGGCGGATATGGCGGCTACGGTTACTGCGGCAGTTACGGCCGGCCCGGTTGCTGTAAATTACCTCCTATCTTGTATCCGTTAGTCGTTACACCGAGTGGAGTCAGTTATGGCGGAAATACCGGATGCTGTACCTGCAGCACCGGAGGCTGTGCTGCCGGTGGTACATGTAATACCGCAGGTTGTACTACAGGCAGCAACACCGGAACCAGTACCACAGGCACTACCACAAGCTGTCCCTCATGCTCTTCCTCAGGCTGTTCCTCAAGCTGTGCGTCGGGCTGTTCTTCAACTTGTGCGTCGGGCTGTCCCACTTGCAGTAACACATGTGGCACAAGCTGCGGCGGAGGCTGCTGTGGAGGATGTAACTGTTGTACTCAAGGTTGTTGCGGTATTGCTTGCGGTAATACTCCAGCCTGTTCCGGTACTTTCATCGGACTTGTCGCCCCCGGTACAGACCTTGGAAGCAGTACCACTGGTTGTGCCACAGGCTGTTCCACAGGTTGTTCCACAGGCTGTTCCACAGGTTGTTCCACAGGCTGTTCCACAGGCTGTTCCACAGGCTGTTCCACAGGCTGTTCCACAGGCTGTTCCACAGGCTGTTCCACAGGCTGTTCCACAGGCTGTGATTTAGGCTCTTCCACTTGCAGTAGCACAGGTTGTCAAAGTTGCACTGGAGGTTCTACTTGTTCCAGCGGATGCAGTACTACATGTGATAGCACAGGCACCGCCACGAGCTGTCCCACAAGCTGTGATTTAGGCTCTTCCACTTGCAGTAGCACAGGTTGTCAAAGTTGCACTGGAGGTTCTACTTGTTCCAGCGGATGCAGTGCTACATGTGATAGCACAGGTACTGCCACAAGCTATTCCACAGACTGTACCTTAGGCAGCGCTACTGGCAGTGCCGTAGAAGTCGATGTAACTGCTGCGTAGGCAATGAGGTGGGTTCAAGACTAAACCGAACAAAACTATTCTGTCGTAAATAGGGCTAGCGTTCCCTATTTACAGACAAGAATGGCAATGTCTGTGATTTTGTATTTTAAAATTAAGAGAACCTACTAGAATTTTGAAAACGAAGCTGAAATCTACCCTGAAAAGAAATTTGTCCAAATTTTATGCATAAAAAATAAATTTTGAATGTGTGTCTGAAATTATTTTCGTTGATTTATATCCTAGCTAATCCTAGCCTTACATCTAAGCCTTGAATGAATCGATGCATTAAGTTGCAAAATGCGTACCTCTATTGCAAAGTTTGAAAATGACCGACAATTTTTAATTTATTTAAAAGCAAAAGCTAGTCAAAATATCTCCTTCAATTTTTACATGAATGCTCCTCTTATAAACTTTTTGGAAAACCATGTTCAGTAGTGATCGTTCAAAAACATAACTCATGAGCAGCTATTCGCCATGTCGCAAATAGAGATGTGCATTTCCCAACTCCAGCCATCAAAATGCTCTAAAGTTGCCATGATTGAGAAAGTTTAGCTTTCTCTCAGTTATGAAATATAGATTTGACGCTGTTCTTTCCTCCTCGTTTTCATGAAATAAAAAAGAAACGGAGGGTTAAAGGAGAGGAGAAGTGTGACAATGTTGCCATTTTACGGAAATTTTCCACAAAAAAATGAAACGACTGCAGATATTTAAAAAGAAAATTTTGCACTGCACATTCGTCATATTAAAACTTCGAACAAACAAATGAAAAATTAATAATTAGTTTCAACATTCTTATTTCAAAAAGAGAGCAAAAACCGGCGAGGAAGGAATGTCTTAAAGTAAAAGTATTTTAAAAATTCTACTTTAAATCTATTTGTGCTTCGGGTATGGGGACAGCAAAATGTTTCACAACATGTATCATAATTGATCCGATTTGTGCTCGTATTTAGAGAGGACCCTGTACTTCAAGGTATGACCATTTGGCCATTCCAAAAAGGCCAATATAGCGATTTCAAACAATTTTACATAGAAATCCAAAGTCCGTAAAGTTTAAAGTTTCGAATTTCAGATCAAAACTGGACACTGGAAACCAATGCATGTATAATTTGAGAGGGAGAAAATTCGGTTAAAAATTAACTTCATCCGTCGCTGACCTGACTCTCGCTTCAATCAGCAACGCTCCAGTGGCGTGGCGTGCTTTGCAATATATCGATCGGTCCGCCATTTAAACATAGGAAAAGGATTGATAAACAGGGTGTTTGCAACGAACACCTCAATAATCGATTCTTTACCACAGTCTCAAATGGGAAAATATCGATAATCCATCAATCACGCCTCGCCACTGCAACGTACCACTGGACCACTGCAGAGGCTAGAGTAGTGTCATTGAGGCGACAAAAATTATTAAAGTGGATCCTAACTACGTTTAAGAACGATTCCATGGTCGATTAAGAATTAGAATTATAGAATTTATTGATGCATACAGCCTATAGTAGAAAGCTCTGGCACAAGTCAAAGTTGCAATTTATACAACAATTACAACAATTTAAGCAAAATTAAATTATACAGGTTCCTCAAAAATTATTTTAGATTATAATAAGCTTTATTTATTTAGTTTTATTTTCAATTGGTTAAGGAATATTTTGACGGAACTTTCCCTGTGCATTACTTTTAAATTCGCTGGTTAAGTGCTGAAAAACGTTATCGCTTGATTTTTTCATTAATTTACTCTCCCTAGTTGTTAAA
Source organism: Bemisia tabaci (assembly GCF_918797505.1). Taxonomy (NCBI): domain Eukaryota; kingdom Metazoa; phylum Arthropoda; class Insecta; order Hemiptera; family Aleyrodidae; genus Bemisia; species Bemisia tabaci. The sequence continues at coordinate 11,849,577 of NC_092802.1, read as the reverse complement.
ATATTATTGTTCATGAAGCAATGTCTTATAGCCATATTCATGATTAGGGGTCATTCAGTCAATCGTTAGAATTTTAGAACGTATATCTTCATTGATAGTCTCATAAATGTAGATAGAGAAGAAATTGTAGAAATCAATAGATAATATCTGAAGTTCAGGACGCGTTCGGCAATTTTTTTCAAGAATATCCAAACGCCACATCACGCTGAAGTAGGTACGTCTGGTATTCGTGCTTGAGATTTGACCAGAAAAACTTTGGAATAAATCCGAAAGTACGTTTTGAGGGAACATTGCAAGTCAAGCTTCATTTGATTAACAATATTCACGCAGAATGTGGTTTTGGACTTAATTTAAAACACCTCTTGGTCAAAATTTGAATGCATAAAAATACACGATGGCGACTGAAGCATTATTTGACGTTTGAACATTTTGGAGGGGGGGATATCCTGACATCCAGAAATTATGAACTGATTGATCGACTGTAAAATCGGTCTCATTAGGGCAGATATCCTCCTTCAAATAAGATTATTTATGCAAAATTTTGAATTATAATAGATCGGCATTATACTTACATTATTGAGAAAACCCCCTCAAAAATCGGCTCTTAAAAAATGAATAATTGGATAGTCGATCAATCAAGTGACACTTTAAGAATTTCAAGAGTTTCTCAAAAAATATTTAGCTTTTTGATTTGCGATATTTACCCGGAATTTACTTTTTGCCGTTAGTTCAAAATAGTATTATATCAAATCTTGTGCAGGAACACCATATACACCAAATCATGATGTGAGTATCAGAAATTCTTTACAAAATGCCAAAAAAATCTGAAATTATGGCTCGATCGAACAGCTATCGAAAAATTCTCGGACGTGCTGCAGATCAGTACTGCCGTGCTATGGAAAAACGCCGTATGAACCTTCAGGCGTTGCCAAATTTCCTTCGATAAAACACGAATTCCCTGGTAAAATTATAAATATTTTTCTTCCAATTTTTCAGAGAATATTCTTTGTATTCTGATCTAAAGTCCCTGAAAATTTCAAGGAAAAATATTCATAATTTTCCTCATAAATAAACATTTTATTAAAAGAAATTTGGTAACTCTCGAATGTTCATACGGCGTTCTTCCTTATCAAGGCAGAGTAGATTTGCGAATTGACATCCTCGCAATCACTGAGTCGAGGTAAAAAATGGTTAACAGCGCAGACGAACAGTGGCGTGGGGTGCTTTGCGATATATCGATTGATCTGCCATTTAAACCTATGGAAAAAGATGGATAAACAGGGTGTTCGCAACGAACACCTTAATAATCGATTCATTACCATAGCTTCAAACCGGGAAATATCGATAATCGATTGTTCACGGCCTCGCCACACTGAAAAAGAAATCTCGGTGTATTTCCTAAGAAAAGGGTATAATTACCAAGAATTCAGAGTTCCATTTGATCCCAGTTTTTTCTTGGTAAAATTACCATTCATGGAATTGGTAATTTTACCGAGAAATCTCGGTAAAATTATTGAACTTTCTCGGTAATTTTACTGGACCCTGGTAAAAACGCCAATATTTTTTATCGACTGTGGTAAAATTACCGAGATAGAATGGCAAAGTCACCGGGAATTGATTACCTAATAAAAGTGGTATTCTTACCTGAAAAAAAACAGTAAAAATACCGGTTTTTAGGTAAGCTTACCAGTCTGTCTTTGTAAAATTACCAATAATTGGTAAAAAAAGTGAGATGGTAAAGGTACCAACGGACCTTGGTAAAAAACGCCGAGAATTTTTTTCAGTGTGCGATATATCGATTGATCTGCCATTTAAAAACCTATGGAAAAAGATCGATAAACAGGGTGTTCGCAACGAAGCACCTTAATAATCGATTCTTTACCATAGCTTCAATGAGGGAAATATCGATAATCGATTGTTCACGCCTCGCCACTGCAGACGAAATGCGTATCACGCGAGCTGCATCATCGATGCAGGGCAGAGATAGCTGCCGACTGCACTGGTTGGAGGTGTGCGGTCCCAAAATAAGTCGGAGCCCCATTGGGTCTTCGACCGAGAGGAGGGGCCTACCCCAACGAGCCGCTGAGGGATTTCGTCCATTTTCAGCCGGCCCGCGTAAAACTCTCAGGGATCTAACCTTTCAGCTAGTTTTCGGATTTTCGCTGAATCCTTGTGACGTAGGGCGCGGTCGCATAGTGCTCGCCACCGAAATAATTCGCCCAGTATACAGTGTGGTACCCTTTCTTTTTCCGTCGAATTTTCACTTAGAATTGATTCTCTAACCCCCCTCCCCCCCCTCCTCTGCTACCCTGGAGAGCATACATTCAATTTGACCTCAGGAGAAATCCATGAATTTGTGTGCGCCACCGAAATAATTCGCCCAGTATACAGTGTGCTACCCTTTCTTTTTCCGTCGAATTGTCACTCAGAATTGATTCTCTGACCCCCCCCCCCCCTCTTCTACCCTGGAGAACATACATTCAATTTGACACCAGGAGAAATCCATGAATTCGTGTGCGCAATATTAGCGACTAATAGTGTTTTGCCCCTAAACGCTTCATAATTTTGGCAAACTGCGTTAGTTTTCACCGTCGAGTACAGTCTCTCCCAATGGTGGTTTTTGACTCTACGATTTGCAGTCAATTTTTTCTTTAGTAGTTATGATGAGATGAGAAACGGTTGAGGGGAAAACAAAATAGAAGGCGAGAAAAAGAAAGTAAGAGTTCGGAAAGTTGCATCCGAGGAAAGAGGCACGGCAATTTTTTCGCGCCGTTGAATTGTTTAATTTCTTTCGTTTGCCGTTCTCTAGTTTTTGTTTCGTGCGTTATTCCTCTGGACCTCTAAACGATTCGAAACAGTTATCTTTGTGAAAAATAATTTTCATTCAAATGTGCAATCCGGAGAGAGGAACTGCTTGACACGTTCAGATCACTGCATCGAATAACTTCAAATCCACGTTAACCAATAATGCATAGCCCACTGGATAATACCTCATGGTAAGTTAGTAATTATGTTACGTTCTTTGCGTTTTGTAATTGTGTCCCTCGCGTTATTGTGCCATCAATTTCTTAGAAATAAAAACAAGGCAGGAAGCTCCAACGCATTGGCGTCGGAGAGCGGCTCTGGGGGCAGTAGTTGTAGTCAAGAATGAGGGCCTAGACACATTTTGTCATTGATGTACAATCCGACAACTGTCGATTCATGTTTTGTAACTTAGCAGATTTACGTAGCCGGTGTATAAATGTGTATTGGGCTTTGATATGGCGAATACATGGCATTATCACTTGTTGTATACTTTTAATTTTGAAAGCTCTTTGGAGGTCCGCTTCCTAAAAAATCTCTGGTTGATAAGTCGTTTAGCGAGGCTGCAAAAAATTTGCATTTTTATATCTGAAAGTGTAGGTATTGGTTTTTTGTATAATTGTTTTTTTGGATTGCTGGAAAAGTAACGCATACTTCTATAATTTAGGACTGAGTCAGGGAAATATAAGGTTCGTTAAATAGTAAATATTCCTAGTACCGTGTGACACTATTGTTAACGAAAAGTTTTTGCAACTTGTCAAAGAGGTTGTTGAATGATCTTCGAATAACTTTTGATGAGCTAGAGGTAATGGTTCTATCTGCAGCTCGTGGACTTCTGTACGATATTGTCCAGAATCATCTAAATTTTCAAAAAGTGTCCGCTTGTTCGATACCCAATTTGCTCATTCATGCATACAAGGAGAAGCGCATGAAAGCTTTAGCAGACATTTTGGAGATGAATCAAGAATTAGATGAAGAATTTATGACTTAAATCACGGCACCTTAATCACGGGATGACCTTAATTACGGCAACTATTTATTGTCCATGAGATGCAGATGGTTCCATTTCCCTAGCTCATCAAAAGGTATTCGAAGATCAATTTCATCAGCCACCCGTACGAACCACGTTTCTAGTGACCCGTACTTGCTTCGCACGTATGAAACATACAATCAGAGAAAACAGAATTCATCTTACAATAATCAATAATCAGTAGGACATGAATCGTTGCGATGTATAATACGACATTATAATGCGGCATTACTATTGTAATTCATTTTAATGGATTAGGGGCATTATAAATCATTATTGCCACGTCGGAATGAAATGTTGTAGACTGAATTGAAAAGCATGTTGGCAAAATTTATTATAAAAATAGTATAACATGTAGGTACATAACATAAAGGTAATACAAATTAAATGATTAGAGAATGATTAAATTCTATAAATACATTGAGGCTTTAAAAATAAAAAAGAAGAGCAAGACACTAGTGAGGAACTCTTGAACTATAGGTTAATGAGCTATAGATTGTGCATAGAAATTGCCAGTCTAAAGTTTCAAGAATGAGAAAATAATCAGCCCATGAGTGGGTCCAGAATGAGGGAGAAGGAAAAGTTGAAATAATTTTACTGGAAGGAGGGATAAATGAGGTACTCACCGAATTTATTCGTACAGAACATTCAAAAATCCCGTGAAAAAACAGCTCACAAATAAAAGCAAATTGCCATAGAAACTTCTTCACGAAATCACACACACAACGAAGAACGAGGCGCTACAGACGAGTCCGTCCAGGACAAGTTAAAAAATTCCCATGAGCCGAGTGCCGTAGGTTAAGGGCCCGTTCGCCAAAACTAATCGGAACTGTATGAATGAATTGCTCCTTTTAAAAATCAAAACAATATCGAATTGCGATATATTACACAGTTAAGATAGGGCTATGTCCTGTCGTAAGCGGCGACATACAGTCGATATCATTTCAATAATCGCCCCAATGGCCACGATAGTTGTTAGACGTTTACGGTTTCCCTGGTAACCTTTGTTTGCTATCAGCTGATATCAAGTAATATGACTAGGAAGCTCCAACCCAGTGGTTAAAGCTTCCTTAACCGCGAAAACTTTAAAATTCAAATTTTCAAATTTTGAACGTAAAGTACATTTTTTCCATCACGAGATAAAAGCACAAACAAGTTTTGAATTGTTGACTGTATCACCATGATTCCAAAAATACAATACACAACATAGCATTGACTAACAATAAAACAGTATGCAATAAAATAAAGTCATGACAAGGAACATAGCCGAAAATGGCGCCGATTCCCATCAACCAACGCGCGGTCTCTACAATGTAACATGCTGCATTGATACTCCCCAGCTGGGACCGTCCGGAATAGCAGCTCTAGTGCAAGCACCAGAGCCGCTAAAAAATGCAGTTAAAAAAGGGCACTGAAAGGAAAAATCTCGGTGTATTTACTAAGAAAAGGGTAAAATTACCAAGAATTCAGGGTTCTATTTGATCCCAGTTTTTTCTTGGTAAAATTACCATTTATGGAATTGGTAATTTTACCGAGAAATCTCGGTAAAATTATTGAACTTTCTCGGTAATTTTACTGGACCTTGGTAAAAACGCCAATATTTTTTATCGACTGTGGTAGAATTACCGAGATAAAATGGCAAAGTTACCGGAATTGATTACCAATAAAAGTGGTATTCTTACCTGAAAAAACAGTAAAAATACCGGTTTTTAGGTAAGCTTACCAGTCTGTCCTTGATTAAAAATAACCAATAATTGGTGAAAAAATTGAGATGTAAGGTACCAACGGACCTTGTTTAAAAACGCCGAGAATTTTTTTTTCAGTAGTCAAAAGGGGAAAAATATCATTCCAAAATGAATGCGATTGTTTTCCCTATATTTTATAAAGACAGTCTAAGGATGAAATTAGGTACGGATTAGAAGTGCCGAACAGTTGAAATGAGGCACTCTGCAAAGAAACTGGAACAATTTTACTTTAAACAATACTTTTTAAAAATGTCATATTACCATACTGTCGCTGAAAGGAACTAAGTAGCACGCAAACCCTATGCACATAGTTCCTTTTAGCATAAATCCATGTATATCTCAACAGGAAATCAAAATGAGCATGAGAGAAAACGAATCTTCAAAACTGGGTTGAATGCAGTATATACCATTGTCAAACAAATTTTAATTTTCAGTAAACATTGTTTTTGGTTGGTAGAAAAACAACATTGAGTCCTTATTTCTCCTGCGACGTTGATTGCTGGTAAAACTTGGAACGAATATATTTTATCCAAACAAAACCGATTTTGCTCTTGAGTCAATTGAATACATTTGCACCCTCCCTCTCTTAAGTGATAAGGACATTATCGAACAAGTAATATGGGTTGGATGAAAAGAGGCAGTTAGTTTTTCTCTCTTATTCAACGCTGAGTCATACCGATTTGAACTGAAGGAATCTTTTATTCAACAGATCTTCAACACGTGTCACTCGATTGAAAATGTACCCGCCATCCATCTTGCTGATGAGAGGGTTGTAAACACATATTATAGAGGGTGAAATGTCGTATGAAGGTTGATAAAGAAATTTAAGATATCCACTCCTGCATTTCTTTTCAAACAGTAAGAGAAATAACAACCCAACGTTCGTTTTTCCAATATTTTTCGACCAGTCAAAGTTTCCAGGTTTCAGAAAACTTGGCGAGCGAAAAGGATCGGTACTAATTTCTAAACATTCTTTAATTATGGGCAGAGTGCAGTGTTTTACAAAGTTTAATTCGTATTGCTTGCAAACTTGCACTGCATTGTTTGAACTCTGCCATTCAATACTCGCGTGAGTATAAATGTAATACTTCTCAATCTTATTGGAAATACATTGTCTTATCGATAGCGAAAAAAGTATCCGGTAAAGAAAAGTCGTTTCCTAAAACAAATTTTTCAGAAAAGTACATGCAAAACTATCCATTGTCGTGATTTGGTCGTGTGAAACAAGAATTCAGCATATTCTTTGACCACGTTGATTTGACTATTCCTTCAGGTTTTTTTCTGTATCTTTCTTTTTCCTTTCTCGCTTTGTTTTAAAAGACTTTAGCAAAACTCCAAGGAAATATTAAATTTGTATGACGTTCAACGACCTTTGTTTACAATGTGAAACTACTCAGTATTCCGAGAAAGATACTATCCTCTGTTTCTCTATTGAGCAATAATTGGAGGACTTTTGACAGCATTATCTAATTTTAAAAGTAGCGCATATGACGTCATAGAACGATATAGATTTCCCCATTTTTAGATCTAGTTCTCTCAAATTGTTTATCTATTTTACAGCACATTATAACTTTGCCGTGAACTCAGCTCTCATCAAACTATTTCACATGAGGCAATAAAATTTCCTTGCGCAACATTTCATCCCACTGAAAAATCGTTCAGATTTTGATATTCTCCAAAATCTGAGCTCACAAAAGAATTACGAATATAGCATCCTACCCATAGTTTGTAATGCGCCTTGCCGCAAGCACTGATACCACTTTACTAACTTCTAAGCCTGCACGTTGCCTACAAGCTACAATGAAGGCGAACATGCATCATCGCACAAAGTGTTGGCAAAAGAGGCCGAAAAAGACGAATCCGTTACTCCTTTTTGGAATCTTTTTCTGATCTCATAAAAATGGTCGGTATTTTTCTTCTTCTTGCTTTTTCCCTGCAAAAAACTGATGGTTTGCATCACTTTTCAAATCAAAGACTGGAGCTTTTTACTTCCTCGGCGTTTGAGATTTGTCAAAATATTGTAAACCGATCGGAGCAGAAGCTGATTTACATTGTGAATTTCCATTTCAATCCTGAAGTACTTGATTTGATCAAGCGTCTACATCGTTCCTCAATCCAAACCACCTTGGTAACCCATCCCGGAAATTTCACCCGTTCCCTGAACACGAATCGCAGTAAAAATATATTCTTCATTTTGGACGATTTGAATGAACTTATCAGCTTGACGTTTTACGCAAAGTCAGAGGCAGGGATGAATCATACAAATTTTGAACTTGCTTTGAAAGACGATAAATATTACCATGATTGCTTGCCCTCGTATTGCATCACACTCGATGACCGTCGTCTCAATTTAGGAGAGAAGGACTCGTGTGACAAGATTTTTAGAATAACATCCGCGGAACTCGATGATAAAGAAATTCTTACTGATACAGTGTTCAAAAGGACCCGGCACCTTTACGTCAACAAAATTTGGAACTCACGAAACTTCTTTCTAATAATGCTTCGAAATTTCGGAATCCGCAACGAAATTGCCAATGCCAACACTGTTTTACATTTAAGGGGCTTAATTCCCGCGGGAATAGTATTAGAAAATTGTGACTTTCGCAATGACAATTCTTCACTCATCAATGAAATTCCAGAAGAAGAAGGTCAAAGCTCCATTATTCCTATGAATTTCACCGGAGATGATGACGTGGATGCGTCCAACGGAACGCTCTTCGTTTTCAAGTTCTTCTGGCGATTCTTCAGAGGGAGGAAAACCATCATTTGTCAGAGGGGAGGATGCAGGAAGTACGATTCGTTCGCCGATAGTATGATTCGGTACAAAGACGGGGCTGATGAGTCTTTTTTCGACTTTTCCTGGCGAAACATGCACGGGAAGCCACTCAAAGTGATCGTCAACACTTACAGTGACGAAATCAAAGTCGCCAGGTCATTCGAATCGGCCTTTTGGTTTCAAATCATGTATATGTTCCTCGAACACTTCGAGCGCTCTTTCAATTGCACCGTTAATCCGAATCGGAACTTCCAATTGACAGAGCCTTTCATTTTCGGCCGCAGGCATGATTCCGACAAGAACCTCGGCTTGAAATATGCTGCCGATCTGGAGGTCTTCAGTTTCGGCGTCACGGTGGAGGATACTGATTTTTCGATTTTCGACTTCTCGATCGGTTTCGAAACCAACGCACTTTGCATAGCCGCCCCTCACAGTGAGTTCATGTCGCAGGGTCTGGTTATTTTCAAAAGTTGTAAACTCTCAGTTTGGGTTGCGATTCTCCTCACTGTGGTGCTGTTCGTCTTTATGCAGGCGATTTTTCAGCGCTCTCAGTGCAGGCTATTCAGGCGTCTCTACTCTGAAGCGGAGTTACTCCATTATGAAAGTGCGCCATCTCTACTGATTGTCTACTCGTATTTTATTCTCGGAAGCCCGCCGTCTCTCCACTTGGGCCGACTTCGAACTGGCAGGATCCTATTCGTCCTATTCAGCTTTTCCGCTTTACTGATTTCCACGATTTTCCTCAGCGGTATGACGACCTTATTGAGCAACAGAGTTTCGTACCCAGAAATCGACACTTTGGAGGCATTGGAGGAGTCCGAGCACTTCATTCAAGTATTTGACGTGGACGATACCACCGCCTTTCTCAACCGGTTCAACCTATCGCAAAAATTGATATCAAAGTTGACGGGCACATTAGAATTCTTTTCAACATCCATTTTCTATTTTCTTAAAGAAAACGAAACCCTAGTGTCTTTATTAAGCAATGGCACAGTAGATCAAACCGATGAAAATGACATATTCCATAGAATCGAGAAAAATGGCAGATCAATCGCAATGAGCGACGCATTTTTGACTGCCATACCGCATTCGCACGTCAGAAAAAAAGATGCGTTTATACAACATATTTTACTTCCAAATAGATCTGAGTACCATCTGATAGATGAGTGTTTGGTAACGTACCCGTATTTGAGTCCTTTCCTAAAAAATTCGTTCTATTCAGACAAGTTAAACGGTGTCATGACTCGATGTTTGGAGACCGGCCACGTGGGAAAGTTCCTTACATCAACTACTGAGGACGAACTGACGAGTCACATCATAACAGCACCTCCGCCGCCAGCCAATACGGAGCCGAGGGCCTATACTTTAAATGATCTGCAGACAGGATTCACTGGACTTTTTTTGGGTTTATTTTTGAGTTTTCTCGCCTTTGTAGCGGAGCTTTCGGTGGATTATTTTAAAATTCCCGTCTCGCGGAAGGTTCTCAGCCGTATGAAGATTTTGATTTTGACAAAACTCCGTGGATAGAATTGGAGACTATGTTCGGATTATGGAACACTAATGGGTCAGTTGCGCTGGTCGCAGAATCGTGTTTTGATGCTTAATCCTAAGAGATTAGCTAAAAATAACGAGATCCGTCCAAACAGCAACTTCCTCCTTTCTATATTAGCCGAGATATCACCCTTTGAAAAGTCGGGTTTTTGACGTCATCCACCGCGGTAATGACACCCTTGGTTTCTTCCACCTTGCTTTCATCCGAGTTTCACGTTGAGTAACCATGGTGCAAATGTGCGTTTTCCTGACTAATGAAAGCAAGGTGGAGGAAACCAAGGGTATATCACTACCGCGGTGGATGACGTCAAAAACCCGACTTTTCAAAGGGCGATATCTCGGTGAATATTGAACGTAGAAAAGTGCTGATTGGACAGATCTTATTATTTTTAGCTGAGCTACAAGAATCAAGCATCAAAGCACGATTCTGCGACCAGCGCAATGAACCCATTCAGTGAGCACTGAAAATATTGAGGATGTAATGAACGCATCTATTTCATGGTGGTGTAAATAAATATGAAAATTCTACCGACTTTTTTTTTTCTTTTCCCTTATAAAAAGTTAGATATATTCTTACGGAGTGTACTCGAATCACCCAACGAATTATTACAGGAGGCACTTGAGTTACTGTATCCTGAGGCATTTTATTAAGCGTTTTTACTTAATAAATATCCCCCCATCAGCTTTGTCGTGCCCGGCTCGAAAAATCATGGAATTAGGAAATTTTAAAATATGACATATTTTAATTAGATGCAGTATAAATCACGTGATCCACTTTCTTTATAATCACTACATTTATAAGGAGCCCACGGGATTGCAGCGACGACTCAATTCTATCGTTACAAACTGGGTCTTCATTACGATAACGGCCGAGCGCACAGTGGAGCGAGTCGAGCAGAGATGGTCGGACACGAATATTTTGAACTAAAACGCTGCAAAGTTGTGTGAGCGTTTGAATTCGTCACACATTTTAAAATTCAAGGGGTGCAACTAGAGATAGAAATTTAACGAGGAAAAACCGATGACAACTACCTCAAGAACCTCAAAAATTGTGCTACCAAACGGAGTTATCAGCGTTTAAAAGTATTTCCCAAAATATTGTTCGACCTTCTCTCGCATTGACTCGATCCGCTGTGCGGGCGCGCGGCCCCCTACGCAGATTACAGGCGCGGTGACGCGTCTGTTCTCGAAGGGATGGCGGGGCAAGCGGGGGATGTTCAACTGTCTACCTCCTGTCACCGTCTCCATAATTCAACCCCTAAGTGGTCACTTCCGGGTGGAGTTCGTGCGCTTTCGGGGTTGAAGGAGCCACGATCGTGCCCGTTTGGGGGTGCCCATTTCCGAGTGTCCCAACCTTCACCTTGGGGGTGGATTGACTCGTTCACGCTCCACGGTCGCCTGCAGCGTTGTCGCTTTCTCGCATTGAAATTCGGAATTTAAGGTGGATACTCAGATGTTTGACCGCGAGTGATGGAGATGTTGTCATCAGAGAGTGTGAGGGATTTGCGATTTGACCACTGTTTTTTTATGTAAGAATGTTCGCGCGAAACACAACGATTAACGGAATCTCATTATAAACGCCTGGGATTGGCAACTATTCGAACTTCGTGGATCGACCGTGTTGCATACGCAGGGGGTTGAAGGCGTTTTTGACTTTTTTCCAGACAACTCATCGCTTCACCTCACCTGTGGCGCGACGCGACGGTGCTGGTGGACGCTATGCTAAGCTCATCTTCTTAAAATTGTTTCTTTGAACTTACGGTTCTCTTCGCTATAACAGCAGAAATATTCGTACCATAAGCGATGTCTTTGTATATGAAAGAAGAATTAAACGTGATCCGTCATTTTGGATCCTCTCAGTACGGCCCGCGGGTGAAGCGCTGAGTGACTGGAAAGCGAAACGCCTTCAATATCCGTGCGTATGCAACACGGGCATCTACAGAGTTCGAATAGTTGCATGCAGGCGGTATAATGAAATTCGCCTCGTATTCATCTCATGCGTTACGAATGGAGATGTTGCATGTGTGTGGAATTTGCGATTTGACTGTTGATTCTTGTGTAAAAGTTCGCGAGAAACACGATGAGTGCCACTGGTTTTCTCTAAAATTAACTCCCAAGCTCAAAAAAAGCTCTCAAGTTGAGGCCAAAATGGAGGGGAGATCCCACGCTATCCTGAGAGTCCACCGCTACATCAAGAACAAACTCTCCATGCAAAGATAGGAGCAAATACATTGACAGGGCTGCCACTTTATTTGGGGACTCCACAACTGAAAACACGGCATCACTGCTAATGTATTTGCTCCCTATCTTTGCATGGAGAGTTTGTCTTGATGTAGAGGTGACTCCCAGGATAGCGTGAATGTCCCCCTCCATTTTTGCCTCAACTTGAGAGCTTTTTTGAGCTTGAAATTGATTTCAGAGAAAACCAGTGGCACCATTGTGTTTCTCCGCGAACTTTTACACAAGAATGAATAGTCAAATCGCAAATTCCTCATACATGCAACATCTCCATTCTGTGCAAGTACAGCGGCGGTAATAGCAAATTGGCAACATTGTTTTCCTCCATTTAAACCTATGGAAATGTATCGATTTTTGGAGGGCCTAGTGCTCCAACAAGAATCGATTATTTAACATAGGTTTACATGGAGGAAGTTGAGTGTTGCCAAATTGCTGAATCCCCTCCTCTGTGCATCTATTTCAATTTTCTTCGCTAGGTGGATTATTTTGGGAAAATCGAAATTTCAGTCTCTTATGCAAGCATTGAGGAAAGTTCATGCCAGAAATCATCCTCCGAAATCTTGAAATAATGTCGAAAGTGCTGTTTTCAATTTGTTATCT